>NC_139945.1:22989859-23074859 GCF_963454915.1 Gymnoscopelus microlampas | reverse complement strand
AGAGACTGTCCACATGTGTATTCCACGTTAGCGTGTTGTCAATGCTAATGCCCAAGTATTTATATGAGGAGACCTGTGAGATGGTCGAGTCATGGATGACCACAGGCCTGTGGTCACCTATACTCCTAGGGTCAAACACCATCTCCTGTGTCTTCCTCACATTGAGAACAAGGTGGTTGTCATCGCACCATGCTACAAACCTCTGAACCTCTGAAAAATAGGTAGCTAAATCTCTATCTTTACCCAGTAGGGATAGGATGGCAGTGTCGTCCGAGAAAACATACAAAAACATACATTAACCACTTCAGCCCTATTTAAACGTTGGGTATTTGAAAATAGACGATCTACAAGCTCACAATGTTTTGCATCAAGAGGCCTTGTGAGCTTGTAGCTCAGCTATTTTCAAAACGTTTTAATACATTTTAGACATGATAACTTGTGAAACTGGACATTCTGCATAATGAGTACTTTTGGTACTTTAAGTATATTTTGATGCCAATACTATTGTACTTTTACTCAAGTACATTTTCAATACCGGACTTTTACTTGTAACAGAGTATTTCTCCATAGTATTGATACTTTTACTTAAGTTTAAAAAAAATCCTTTTCCAGCACTGGCAGCCTCTAAGCCGCTGACTTTCTCCTTGGACATTTTCAAAACAGTCAGGCAACATTATGCACTATATATACTGCTTATGGGCCACAGTACAGAAAATCAAGTTAATCATCATGAAATGCTGATGATGGTGGTGATGATCTAGAGGTCTGTAGGGGTAAGTCTGCACTATTTATTATGTATCGTTTTAATTTATTATATCACAAATGTAAATATGTTTTCCAACCATAATAAATAAGCACACCACAAAAATAATGTCTTATATAATTTCACATAAATGTGTAAACCAACCAACCAGTGCCTCCAGACACCTTCCAAAATGTCATGGATATTCAAAAAGATAGATCTGTTACTGTAGATCTGTTCAACATAAATTATATGAAGGAGATCTTCTTCACAGGTAATTTAGAGTGTAGACAGATTAATCACAGATAATGCAAATAAACTATATCTAGACATACATATATTTAGATGTATATAAATGCATCTATAGATCTTCCTGGGTTTCAGGAAAAACAAAAGATATGTCAAATATTAAATCAGACATCTGCAAAGTTATTCAGTGAAATTGAGTTTAAATGTAGGGTTTGTGATATTTCTTTGTTTGTCTAAGTGTTTAATAGCTCTATATCATAATAGCACTATGATAGTAGTAATTACCATACAGTGTATTGTTAAGTAACAGGAGTCCATGTCTCTCCAGCTCTTAAACGGAAAATGCATTTTTAGGTCGGGATACCAATGTTATCCAACCAGGAGAGAGAACTCACACAAGATACAGATTAAACAAGTGAAATTGGAAGTGATGACACAAAGAAATTTGCAGACAAATTTGGAACTGGAACACTATAAAATTGAAAATGTATATTCTGCTTATTAAGGAGCTGGAGAGACAGCCAGACCCCTGTTACTGAACAACACTATAGCAATGATTACAGTATCACAATATACTGCTTTAACCTTTTAACAAAAAAACATTTTAGTTTTAACAAAAAAATATCACTTACCCTACCTTTAACCTACAGTAATATAACCTCTCTGCAGCTCAGTGCATTCATATAGTTCAGTCCAACAGGTATTACAACTCAAACATAGCTTACCTTGTTTCACCATGTAGTCAGGAATGACAGTTCAAGATAAAATGGTACAAGATCACTGTCTCTCCCTCGGTGTTTATCTCTCTATCTCTCACTCCCTCCCTCCCTTATTCCTCTCTCTCTCTCTCTTCTTCTTTTTTCTCTCTCTCTCTTTCTCTTTACCTCCCCCCTCTCTCTCTCTTCATCGCTCTCTTTCATTTCCAGATGAGTCCATGTTGAACACAATAACAAGCTGCAAATCTGTCTGTGTGTTGATTTAGATTGATTGGCTGTGTCTATAGTAACGGCTTGAGTCAAATCACACACACCAACACTGCACACACACACACACACACACACACACACACACACACACACACACACACACACACACACACACACACACACACACACACACACACACACACACACACACACACACACACACACACACACACACACACACACACACACACACACACACACACACACACACACTTCTGAAGTGACTGTTTGCTATCTAAGTAATAGAGAAATACATTTAATTAACATTTGTTCTTTTTATTTAGTGGCCAAAAGAAAACCACTTATTACAATTTCATAAAAACGTGTGTTAGTAAGTTAGAACGGACAGATGGCACATACAGAATTGTTACAATGATAAAACCGTGGTAATAATTTCTACCAAACATTCATAAATCAGTCTATTGGATCCCACAGGGAATGTTTCAATGATAGCAGAATATCCTGTTTGTTTTGGCTGTTAGAAACATACTAGTCTAACCAACACAGCTGTTAATGTAACTATATTTAACCAGAGACATCGTTTTAATATTCCCATTATTCCGTCATTATAATGTTATTATTATTTCTCAACATCCCATTATGGAGTGATAATCACAGTTGTATATAATGCAAAATGATTTGTTTTGGGCAATTGATCTGGAACCAATTGTGGAACATGAAAAGGATGAATTGACTTCAATTCATTTCTTTCATTGTCTTCAAACAGGATCTTATAACCCATTAAGACCTGGGGCCGATTCTACAAATGCCTTCTAAATCCTAAGTTTTCTGAAAAAGATCTGTTTCTATTCAGTGGTTCTCAAACCTTTTCATGTTAAGGACCCCCAAAATTATATCTATTTGCCCGCGGACCCCCATCTCAAAATATTTTGTTCCAGGGACCTCCAAAAGCAAAGATTTGAGTACAAAATGTATATATTCAATATATATATTCAAAGATTTGCACAAATGTTCAAGATGTTTTTAAAATAGCAGATCTACAAGCTCTGTATATCTGCTATTTATTTTTAAATTGTGACACACACACTCATATAAAATATGTATAGCTAAAATCTAAAATGACACATGCGTTCCTAGTTTTAATGGGTGACGTGCAAGTCTTTGTCTTTCTCAGAATGTGTTCTGAGATGTTCCTCTACCAGAGTCTGTGCCTGTCAACAGGCAGGTGAAATCCTGGCCTTTAATGGGACCTCCCTGTCGAACAAGACACAATCAAACGGAAATACAAACACGTCACCCGAACCCCCCATGGGTGCCTGGCTCTCCTGCTTGTTCTTAAGGAGTGCCAGCATGTCTGTTGTCTGTCCGTTGTCCATGTGAGGGAACGCTAGACGCTGTCTTTTCACCCAAACGGAAGAAGAGAGACTTAACAAGGCTTAACTAGCACTTTAATGAGCATGTGATGGAGGCTCAACTGTCCTGTAAGCTTGGGTCCTTTCAACAGGAAGACAGTAGATGAACCTCTGGGTCGCTGTGTGTGGTACTGGAGGGTGTATGAGTATGGTTGTACTGGTCAGCTCCCAGTGACCAACAGTAGAAGACTGTGGTTGTACTGGTCAGCCCAAGTGGTACCAGTGACCAACAGTAGAAGACTGTGGTTGTACTGGTCAGCTCCCAGTGACCAACAGGAGAAGACTGTGGTGGTACTGGTCAGCTCCCAGTGACCAACAGTAGAAGACTGTGGTTGTACCGGTCAGCCCCAGTGGTACCAGTGACCAACAGTAGAAGACTGTGGTTGTACTGGTCAGATCAGGTCATTGCATGAGTGTGAAGAAGGGTAACCATTGTTGGCTCAACCTCATCTTGGATTCTTGGTGCGAGTTTGTACCATGATGCCATTAGTTTGAATGCTTTTCCTTTCCCTTCATTGAGGCATAAGTGCTCAGTTGCCAAACAATAATGTGATCAGATCTCATGCAGTTCTCACCTCATGTGGGTCAGCAGAAATCAGTACATCAAACTAGATAGAAAAATGTGAAGGTTAAAGAGTTTTATATAATAATAATTATAAAAAGCTGGTCGTCGGGTCCATATGAGTCCATCCAATTCAAATGGACCGACCGAGAACTGTGGCCGGGCCCAAGGGACAAGTCAATATTTTGGCCCTGACCAGGCAAGGTTCTCGGTTCCGGGCTTGGGTCTTCAGTTCCGGGCGGACCCGTGCTACCCTCTACATCAAACGTGTAATCAACTGGCATGAGTTCAGAGATCTGTGTATTCTGCAGGTCATGATTTCATAACTAGAGATCTGTGAATATAACGGGTCATGAGTTCATCAGATCATGAGTTCAACAGATCATGAATTTAGCAGTTCCTGAGTTCAACAGGTCATGAGTTCATCAGATCATGAACTCAGCAGTTTATACGTTCAACTGGTAATGAGTTCAGCAAGTCATACGTTCAGCAGTTCCTGAATTCAACAGATCATAAGTTCAGCATGTCATAAAGTCAGCAGATAATAAGTTCAGTACATGAGATCTGCAGCTCCAGTGTTGAGGTCAGACTCCTTGTCTTCGCTGAAGGGGAAGTGAAACCCTGCCAGTCGTACGAGCAGGATGTTGACGGTGTGGACGATGAAGACGAGGAAGAGGAGCCAGAAGCATCGGTCGTAGCGCTCGCTGTACGTCTGGTAGACGAAGGTGACGTCGTTGAAGTTAGCGATGCGCTCTGACAGACGATGGAGCTTCACCTCTGAACCGAACAGCACCATCACCATGAAGCTACATGCACCTGCACCACACACACACACACACACACACACGCACACACGCACACGCACACACAAACATGCACACGCACACACAAACAAACAAACAAACAGAAGTCTTAATTGCAGTAGCATCAGTAGCAGTAGCAGTATCATTGCTGTCAGGCAGAAACCTTGTATCTCTTGGGTGACCCGATAGCTGAGTGGTTAGGGTGCATCATGCCACAGGGGCTCAAATGCCTGGCAACGAGTCCCCGGTTCAATGTCCAGCAAGCCGGACCATTTTGCTGCATGTTACTCCCCAATAATATCACTGTATTACTGTTTCTCTACCTAAAAAAAACCCAAAATAACTTACGTAAAGAAGCCTGATATATCATCTTATTTCATCTTTTTATGTTATTTATTAATGAATGCCCTATTTCCTACTTTGATATGTGACAGTGTCATGCAAAAGTAGCAAAAATAGGCCATCAACTAATACAACTATAGCTCACAAAATAGCATTGCATTGCTGTTTTCGCTATTCTTCATTTTGAAACATTTTGAAAATGTTCACCTATAATGACATGGCCAGATTGAAAGTAATTAAGTCTGTCTGTGTTTTTTTGTAAATATTGAACCAATGAAAAGTATTAACAAGAGCTTTTGACTAAATAATACTACATTGGAGTAGCACAGTAGGTGGCCAGTGACTTTGGCCAGTTTCACTTTCAAAACCTTTTCATCATGCATGTCACACAAACAGAATGCGTTGCGTTTTGTTGATATAACAAGTTTGTTCATATAGAGTCCTATTCACAAATCTGCCATTTAACTTCCACAATCCACATTATCAAAACCATTGGTGTAATGTGCTGGAAAACGGCCAAAGTCACTGGCCACCTACTGTAACTACATTGGATACATTTTTTTTGGACAGTTTTGGACATTTCCACCTGACAGCTTTGATATTATGTTTTCTTACAATGAAACGACAATATAATTATTGTATATTTGTTGCAACAGTTGCAAAATTAGACATATGTTGCTCACAGCAGTTGAAGCTCCACAGGTACAGTCCCATGGGGCCGTGCAGCGTCTCGTACGGACTGCCCAGACCGTTGTAGAAGAAGAAGCCTGTCGCCACTGATGAGAAGACGATCAGGACACAGCAGAAGATGACAACGGTGACATGGAGGCCTACTGGGATTGCATTGGCCAGGTCTGGGAAGACTAGAGAGAGAGAGAGAGAGAGGGTGAGAGAGAGAGAGAGAGAGAGAGAGAGAGAGAGAGAGAGAGGGAGAGAGAGAGAGAGAGAGAGAGAGAGAGAGAGAAATATGATGAGTAAAGGTCATTTACAAAGAGAGAGAGAAAGGATGATGGGAGAGTTAATATCTGTGTGTGTGTGTGTGTGTGTGTGTGTGTGTGTGTGTGTGTGTGTGTGTGTGTGTGTGTGTGTGTGTGTGTGTGCGCGTGTGTGTGTGCGTGCATGCATGCGCGCGCGTGTGCGTGTGAGTGTGAGTGTGAGTGCGTGTGAGTGTGTTGGGGGAGAACAGACCTTTTCTGTGTCTCTTCAGTGAAAGCAGCCAAGCAGAAAGCAGAAACATCCCCTAATGAGCTCTACAGCTCTTTCACACGGCAATAATGAATCTTTCCTGGCCTGCCATATTCCATTCTATTCTATTCTATTCTATTCTATTCTATTCTATTCTGTTCTGTTCTGTTCTGTTCTGTTCTGTTCTGTTCTGTTCTGTTCTGTTCTGTTCTGTTCTGTTCTGTTCTGTTCTGTTCTGTTCTGTTCTGTTCTGTTCTGTTCTGTTGCCATGAACCATGACATTATTTAGGCTTTGTCACATATTATAACATTGCTCTTTGACTGTTAATGTTATAACAAATATGGACAGGTCACGATTCTGTCGAGTCTGTCTGCCTGCCTGCCTGCCTGCCTGCCTGCCTGCCTGACTGTCTGTCTGTCTGTGATCTATTAGTTTGTGTCTGTCTACTGTACAGTCTATTTCCAATGTATTCATATTTCAGTGTATGTTTTCAGTAAACGTATGCATGTACTGCTGCATGTCATGTTGAATATTCCATTCAGACTGAATTCCATCAGAGAGTAGCAGCAATGTTCCAAAACTCTCAATGTTCCAAACCACTCAAGCAGTCAGAGGAATGTGATTTTATTGAAAGCAATGACACCCTCTGCTAGCCCTGATTAATTTCTACAGTACTACAACAGTTCTCTTAGTTTAATATGATCAATGACATTACAATCAACCAATAGCAAGGAATATAAGGATCAGATCCTAGATAAGTCGGTAAATGGGAGAAGACAGACATACATTGTGTGTGGTGGATTGTTGATCTGCAGGATATAGCTTGTACTGCTGTTGGACGTCACTAGATGGCTGAGATCATCACATAAACACTTTAAACCACATGAACGCTAGCATCCCTATTCTGGGGTAAACATTCGGTGTAAATAGAACATTTTTTATCATAAAGGGAAAACAGGAGGGGGCCAAGTATAGAGCCCTGGGAGACTCTGGTCAACAAAGTATGGGGTTTAAGTAGTTAAAACATAGGTCTACATATGTCACACTCACTACTCACATGAGAATCTGAAAGGTCTTCCACCCAGTCCACACTGTTTGACTCTCTCACCGTGGAACAGCCCGTAACTCACTTTCCCCAAGAACTTGTCCAGTTCATGTCCTGTGGCGTTGACCAGCTCTGCCCCGGTGCGGCACAGCACGGTTGCCTGGACCCAGAATGGAAGGCCTACGGCCACAGCCACGGTCAGAACGGAGCCGAAACTCAACACCCCGCCCAAGGAAAACATGACTCGCTTCTGCCGGTTGGCCATGATGGTCTAATAGTCCTTATACAGTATCAATACTAATAGTCACATCCATTTATTCCCATAATGATGCTGAGACAAGACCTGTCAGGTCTTCAGTAGAAGCTCTTCGAAGCCGTCCTGGTGACTGTATTGATCCTATAAACCTCCATCTTCAGTCCAAAACATCACCATCACCGTCCCATTGAGGAAAACATCTAGAAAAGAGTAGCAGTGGCTCCAAGGTGGAGGTGATATATTGAGTTACACCTGCCCTGCTACTAGTGTGTGTGTCGTATCCCTGGTAACTATGAGTTTTAAATTTCAGGGAGAGTCTTGTTGGAAAAGAGGAGGACAGGGAATGAAGAGGAGAAGGAGAGAGAGACAGTGTTAGAAAGAGGGATAGAGAGAGAGAGAGAGAGAGTGAGAGAGAGAGAGAGAGAGAGAGAGAGAGATCTTTAATGGAGCCTCTCTCTGTCTTTCAAAAAACGTATTGTCCCCCATTAACAAGATTGATGATAATGAGGTAGTCATGTGTGATATTGCAGGACACAGACACACACAAATCGAGAATGAAGAGGGGGAGGGAGACATAAAGGGAGGGGGAGGGGGGGGAGAGAGAGCGAGAGAGAGAGGGGATAAACAAATTGACGTTGTAGCTTCAGCACCAAAGCAAGGGACAGTGAATGCTTGGGGACAGTTATGTTGGGCAGTTAGGTAGCTTAACTACATTTCCCAGTAGCCTGTGGGTAGGATGTTCACTACTTCAGAATTAGTTTTCTTTTGAGTTCAGCTTGTCATCACATCAAAAAAGAGAAGTATCCATCTCCATCCATTTGTACAGTTGTAGGCCTATAAATCTCTCAGTATCATAACATGTCCTCAGCCACACTACCAACCATATTGGTTACAATGTAGCTTTCAGGGAAAATAAAAAACTGATCCAAAACAAAACTATATGATATTTCTTAATCATTTCACACAAAATGTTTATAACAAATTATGACTATTTAAATAGAAATAACACTGTCTGTCAGTTATGTAACATAAGAGATTTAAATAGGTTTAAATAGGATTAAATCTGATTTAGGCCAAAAAAAAAGCACAAAAAAAAATAAATACAAATGGCCTAAATCATTAAATAATTTGGCTTAAGTCACAAAACCATGTGACTTAGGCCAAAAAAGCCCTATTTTTTGGCCTAAGTCACAAAAAGGGGAGTGAACAGCATGATCCTTTTCAATTAGGATATGGCCGATTTTACCAGAGGTGGCCAGTGTCATGAGGAGCTGACTTAGGCAAAAATATCATTTTCCTCAAAAAATGACTTGGTCCATTAGTTTAGCAAGGTGACGACATTGTAGTGTAATTGCTAGCCTACTTATTTTGAAAAATAGCTTTTAGTGTAACTCAGTTACTTTCTATTAAGTGTATAACAGGTAGTTAACTACATTTAAAGTAGCTTGGCCAACACTGCTAAAGAAAGATGGCCTTTATTGTAGAGGTTCGGGCCGCACACTCCATATCTGGGCGTAGCTGCATTGTGGAACTCCTTATATGGTTATGGCTGAGTCATGGTCTGCCGGCCCGCTGGTGGGCAAAATTGTTCTTACAGTTATAATCTGCATAATGTATTGATATTATTGTAAATTTTTGTATTTTGTAATAAAGATAACTATTTATTAGTATTTTTTATCATAAGTCAGTGGTCTGTCTGGTACATGCCTGTTGCTCTTGGGTTACACAAGCAAAGGTCTTCCAGTGTCTTTCAGATATGATGTTATAGGCTATTGTGGTGCCGAGGTACAGGATTTTTATGGTTAACTTAAGACTTGACTATAACTGAACAGACTGCAATGAATGGACGTATTCATAGTTTATTTTGAAGTTCACAAACGGAAGTTCTATTTTTATTTTGAAATCGACTTGACAGACATTGGGTACTTTTTTTAGTTGTGCATATGTTTGATGTGTGTATGTATTCAAAATTCAACTGTACTAGGCTGTCAGACATGTTTTTGAATATACTTTTTGAACTAAGTTCAGCTATAAAATTGTGTTAGTTTGTGTCAAAGTTATGACAAAATCAAGCTAGTGAAGCTACATTTCTGAGGGCATATAATAATTCCTTATTTTAGTATGGCGAGGCAAAAATGTACCGTATAGCCCTGAACATGACCGTAATATCATGACAGTCATGAATGAACTTCAACCTGGTTTTGCACTTTCTCTATTTACAGCCCGTACATCTACATAAACGTTCAAATTTCAAATATAAAGTGCTTATATCATGGCCACAAATACTAAAATTGTGTATGGTCCCTCAGAAGTACCCGTATCCTCCGTATTGTTCAATAAAAAGTATTTTAATCCGATCGCTGGCCATTTTCTTCGTATTTCTTCCATAAGCTTTCAACTACTCGACCCTATTGGTTGGGAGGTGTATTGCACGCTGATATATTAACTCTATGAGAAAATGGCCACCAATTAAATTAAAATGCTTTTTATTGAACAACACAGAAAATATGGGTACTTTTATGGACCCGTACATAATTGTAACATTTGTAGCCATGAGTTCAACACTTTATATTTGAAATCCGAACGTTTATGTAGAAGTACTGGTCGTAAATGAAGACACTGCAAACACCACGTTGAAGTTCATCCATGACGGTCGTGACAGACGACCGTCGTGTGATTCATGGCTAGGACCGCACGTAGTTGAACCAGTTGAACGAACCCGGATGTTTACAGGAAGATGCAGTCATCTCATTTAGCTAAAAGCAGCCAGTATGAACCATAGGCTACGGACAGCTGTTAACCACCACATATCAATATAATGTACTGTACAATACTGTACTTTGTAATGTTATTTGTAAGCAGTCCTGATTTGGTGATAGACATGCATGCAACTCCGCGTTAAACTTGTAAATTATACTGTACGTTTATTTGGGGGGAAAAGACAATTCATCTGGTTTCCCGTCCGTTATGATGATGAGAGTTTTCCACTGACGATATTGATAAGTGACGTTTTGGCTGCAGTCTGAGGAAGATGTGTGGAGATTCAATCAATCATATTGATCATCTTATTATCTGTCACTGAAGACAGTTTGAAACCAACATCCTGTACATGATGGAGACCCTGCTGGACTTTGAAGAGTGTGTCAAAGACTCCCCTGCGTTCAGGTGACACACACACACACACACACACACACACACACACACACACACACACACACACACACACACACACACACACACACACACACACACACACACACACACACACACAGGGCAAATGGTTAATTGTGTTGATGAAAAGCCTTGCTCAAGGGTGCTTTGACAGCACTGTTTAAGTTGGGTAGTTTCTTATTCACCATGGCAACAATTTCTGTTGACATGTTGGTGTGTGTGTGTGTGTGTGTGTGTGTGTGTGTGTGTGTGTGTGTGTGTGTGTGTGTGTGTGTGTGTGTGTGTGTGTGTGTGTGTGTGTGTGATCTAGGTTGAGTCTGGAACAGTGTGAAACTGATGTCACTCGATTAGAAAGCCAGGTGGAAAAGGTATGTACAACTTAATACTTTTAAAGGCAGGATAAGTGATATTTTGTTGTGAAAACAAAAGTTGTTTTTGTCCCCAGTAACAGGGGTCTCCCCGTCTCTCCAGGAGAGCCATCAGTGCCAAGTAGAACTGTATTCCATTTGTTGTAATACATGGTTAAATGTACAGTATGAGGAGAGTGTTCCATCCTGACTCAACTACAATTACTGTACTGTACTGCCACGACTACTGCTGAGCTGTGTGTTTTGTGGAGGTGTGTGTTTACCGTTTAGTGTGTGTGTGTTTATATGAGTTGTGTGTGTGTCATGGCTTTCACAGGTGATGTCACAGTGTGGTAAAATGGTGGAGGCGGGGCAGGCGTACAACGCAGCCAATGAGCTGTTCCTTGCCGGCATGGCAGAGCTCTCCACCAATCACAGGAAAGACAGCGTCATAATGGTAAGGTTTCAATTGACCTGTCCTGGAGACAGTACAGTTGTTGAATAACATCTTAATATCAATATGATGGAATAATATCACTCACACTGGTGTTACAATATAACACCCTGGGTTGTCTGTCTCACCTGGAGGACAGTGAGACAGTTGGACAGTTGGTCAGTTGGTCAGTTAGACAGTTGTACAGTGAGACAGGTGGACGGTGAGACAGGTTGACAGTGAGACAGGCGGACAGTGAGACAGATGGACAGTGAGCCAGGTGGACAGTGAGACAGGTGGACAGGGAGACCGGTGGACAGTGAGACAAGTGGACAGTTGGACAGTGAGACAGTCGGACAGTGAGTCAGATAGACAGTGAGACAGGTGGACAGTTGGACAGTGAGACAGATGGATTTAGGCATAGTTTTACTGAGGTTACGTTTAGGAATACTTGGTGGCGACCGTTCCGAGGTCGCCGGATTTGACCTGGGGCGAGTGTGTTTTGGGGCGAGCGTTCTTGTATTCATTAAAGTGTGTGTGTATTTTCAGACGTGTTTGAACCAGTTCAGTCAGGCTCTACAGGAGATGGTCAACTTCCACACTGTGAGTTCACTTTTATAATATTAATAATGATCATATTCATTACTAATAACTGTCACAGTATTTACTGTACATAGTAGTTGTGATTAAACTTACTAGTAGTAGGACTAGAATTAATATAACTAATCTTGGTCATATGATTAGTAGCTGTAAATCAACATTAATGTGACTATAGTAGCAGTAATATCAATATTGTGACTAATATTAGGCATATTAAAGTGTACCATACCAGCCCTGACAAAAAAAAGGATAGTCGTGTTGAGGACGCTATTAATAGTGGTATTAATGTTCCAGTGCTTTGTGATGTTTGTGTTGCAGATGCTGTTTGATCAAGCACAGCGAGCCATCAAACACCAGCTGACCAACTTGTTCTCTCAGTATGTCTGCATGCCACGCACTGAAAGACACGGATACAGAGATCTTATATTATATATTCGTGCAGTGGTTCCCAAACTGGGGGTTGGGGACCCCCAGGGGGGTCCCCAAATGATTAGCTTAATGTGCAACATTGTTTTCTCACTCAACGGTAAACTAACCAACATACACTATAAGTGTATACAGGGTATCTGCACATTTCTTAAGTTACAATTTAATGACTTGTAAGACCTTTTAATACCAAATTGTCAAATATTTTGTAAGAAAGAGGCAAACATTGTGAAAACTGCTCGCTGTGCGAGGCGTTGTGAGCTTGTAGTTTGGCTGTTTTCACAATATTTATCTGTGGAACCGGGTCAAACTAAAGGTAATGCCTACAATTCCAAGTGCTTGTCAGGGTGGGGGGTCCCCAGTTCAAATATGATTATTTTGGGGGGTCGCGGCCTGAAAACGGAACCCTTGTCTAAGAGCAGTGGTTTTCAAGGACCCCCAAACTAATATGTATTATTGGCCATGGACCCCACTTTGAGAACCACTGTCTCAGAGAAAGACACATTGTTGACAGCCAGATAATGATGAAGGTGACGATGGTGATGCTGGTTTGTTGTCCATGTGTCAGGTTCCTGCCGCAGCTGTCAGAGACCCGTAGAGAGTTTGTTCGTATCGGAGCTGATCTGGAGTCAGCAGCAGTGAAGAACGCTCAGGCTCCTCGTCACAAGGCGCCCGAGGCGGAGCGAGCCAGTCACCTGCTGCTAGCTACACGCAAATGTTACCAACACTTTGGACTGGACTACTGTCTGCAGGTTCTATTCTATTCTATTCTATTCTAATGTTACCAACACTTTGGACTGGACTACTGTCTGCAGGTTCTGTTCTATTTATTCTAATGTTACCAACGCTTATGACTGGACTACTGTCTGTAGGTTCTATTTTATTCTATTCTATTGTTACCAACACTTTGGACTAGACTACTGTCTGCAGATTCTATTCTATTCTATTCTATTCTAATGTTACCAACACTTATGACTGGACTATGTCTGCAGGTTCTGTTCTGTTCTGTTCTGTTCTGTTCTGTTCTGTTCTGTTCTGTTCTGTTCTGTTCTGTACTGTTGTGTTCTGTTCTGTTCGGTTCTGTTCTGTACTTTTGTGTTCTGTTCTGTTCTGTTCTGTTCTGTATTTGTGTGGGTGTTTTTTCATAAATTAACACCCTACTTGATCATAACAGCGTCACACAAAAGCATCAAAAGTAGCAGATCCAGGCCTGGGCCGTGGCGTCGCGGTCCAGGCACCCTCGGTTGAAATCCCTTAACTCACAGCGTGTCGCGGGTTCGCGTCCCGTTCCCGACGACCTTTGCTGCGTGTCTTCCCCCATCTCTCTCCCCGTTTCCTGTCAGCCTACTTTCACTGTCCCTCTCCAAATAAAGCTATATAAGCCCCAAAAAAAATCTAAAAAAAAATAAAAAAAAAGTAGCAGATCCACATCTCGAAACGCTGCGCGAAGCAACACATTTTGAGCTTGTAGATCTGCTACTTTTGCTATTTTTGAATTTGAATCCTGAAAAGTAACAGTTTTGGTTTCCACCCGACAGAGACGATATGGTGTATACAACTGTAGTTTTCCAGAAGGTGGCATACCTGTTTCCTGTTCTGGCTCATTTTATTTTAGCTTCATTTGTCTCAGGAGTAGATTTGAACAGGAAACACATGTGAAGGTGTCATACCGTTATGTGTTTCTCATTAAAATCTGCTGCTGAGACAATCAAGTGAACTTATGGGAAACTGAACCGGAACAGGAAACAGGTAGGCCACCTTCTGGACACTGGGGTGACAGTTCAGTTATGTACAGAGCCTCTTCTGTTCCGTTCTAGTGTTTTGACTGAGCCATGTGGTTTAGTTTACAGACAATACAAGCATATGAAACCCAATGATGACAAATACTAAATACTGTTCAGTCAAGAAAACGAAAGATATCATACATGATTAGGGGTGGAAATTAAAATCGATTTATAGATTAATTGCTATGCTGACATGGACGATTATGAATCGATTCACAATTATTATTTTAAAATTATTCTTATTCTTTTTCTTTTTTTTTCATCATATTGCTAATTGCCAGATTTTGGTTGGTTATCAGTATATTGAGAAGCCTTTGTTATAAGTCAGTATTATTTTACAAAAAGGTTTTCTGCAAGTGTTGATGTTGTCAAATGTAACCTTCCAGTTGACAGTGACACATCTCTTCCATTTGTTTTTATTATCAATAAAAGATAATGGAAGTAAATTAATCGCAATGCATCGCAAATCGTAAAAATCGGAATATAATCGAATCGTAGCCCTCTGAATCGGAATCGAATCGAATCGCCACATTGTGTGTGTGTGTGTGTGTGTGTGTGTGTGTGTGTGTGTGTGTGTGTGTGTGTGTGTGTGTACTGTATGTATAGATTATCATATGTGTCTTCCCTCTGATTCCCTCAGCTGAATAACTTCAAGACACAACAGAAGGTTGACATCTTAAACTCTGTGAGTTGCATTTGTTTTTAATGTTACTATTTTATATTTTGTATATACTGTATAATACAGTGTATTTAATGCTTGTGTTTTTGTTGTTAGATGTGTTCATACTTCCATGCCCCATTGCAGTCTGTATATAATGATTGTGTTTATGTTGTTGTTGTTGTTGTTTGTTAGGTGTTTTCCTACTTCCATGCCCAGTACACATTCTTCCATCAGGGATTCGACCTCCTCAGAGATCTGCAGCCTAACATGAAAACTATGGCATCACAGGTAACCATGACAACACTGGACACGCAAACATTCTATTCTATGAAGTGTGTTCTGTTGTGTTCTACTGTATTGTGTGTGTGTGTGTGTGTGTGTGTGATTAAGTGTTGGGTGGTGTGTGTAAGTTCCACTGTATTGTGTTTCAGTTGGCTCAGCTGTCAGTGGAGTGTGCAGCTAAAAGGAAAGAGTTGGAGAACGAACACCTGCTGGTCCAACAGAGAGTATGTACAACGCAACGCAACGCAACGCAACGCAACGCAACGACACACAACTATCAATTAACCACATAACCCATTAAAACCGGGAAAACTGTTACTTTTCAGGATTTTTCAGGATTTTTTAGGTTTTGAGCTTGTAGATCTGATGCTTTTGGTACTTTTGTGTGATGCTGTAGTATGATCAAGAAGGGCGTTAATTTACGGAAGAAAAAAAAATATGGAGATGCCCGACAGCAACTCTATATACGTTTTTCAGAAAACTGTTAGGATTTAGAAGGAATTTGTAGAATTGGCCTCGGGCCTAATAAATGGGTTAAAGTGGTTAATGGTGCACTATTAGCACCAGTGCACACACAAGTGCACTATTTGTGTACCATGGTTTATCATGATTTTAGAACAGCTAGGAGGGTGGGAAGCACTCCACTTGGCCTCGTGCCTCACTGCTCCTCTTAGGAGTTCTGAAATATTACTGCTTTAATTGCGACCGTAGGTCGCACTTACTACAGAAAGCTGCTCCAGGTGTCCGTCCGTCACTCCGTCACTCCGTCACACACGTCACACTTTTGCCCTGCTCATATCTCCGCACCCATTGCCCCGATCCATGCCACATTTTGCACACACACTCCTTACCTGCCAAACTACACCCTCCAAGGACCCCCGGAGCTCCAGGGACCCCCAGCTGCCTCGGGGACCCCCAAGTGTAAAAAATGAGCACATGTGGACAAATTACCAAATGACCACCCCAACGGGGCTGCTCACGGGGCATTCCCGGGGACCACCCACTCCTGGTGCTCCAGAACGGATGCAAAAGTGGTGGCGCCCCCAGTGGAGGACCCCCTGCCACTGCAGCTCACATAAAATGCCGTAACTCGGGGGCTTGCCCCCCACAAACAATCCCTCCTTTCCCCTATAAACACACTCTCTCTCCCACACCACACACACAGTCGTATTTCTCAGCATTCACTCTGTTACCCATTTGCAACAGCTACACATTACACGTTTTCTGCCCACATAAACGCCACCATGTCACAGCTAACCCCACATTTAGACCACCAAACAAAACTATCCATTGCCCACACAACTAGGAACCAATCGCCGTTACAGCCATCTTCTGTATACATGTGACCTACGGTCGCTTATCTCCCGATTAGGGAGTCTTACTGGTAAATATGACATAAAACAACATAACACCTTAATCCCCTAACACATTCCCCAGAACTAACAGCACAAAGAACCACAATGTGTGTTTGTGTGTGTGTGTGTGTGTGTGTGTGTGCGCATGTGTGTGCGTGTGTGTGTGCGTGTGTGTGCGCGCGTGTGTGTGTGTGTGTGTGTGTGTGTGTGTGTGTGTGTGTGTGTGTGTGTGTGTGTGTGTGTGTGTGTGTGTGTGTGTGTGTGTGTGTGTGTGTGTGTGTGTGTGTGTGCGCACACGTGTGTGTGTGTGTGTGTGTGTGTTCAGGATGCCTCAGGGGAGCCTGTGGTTGGTCCATGTCCTGGATCCGATGACACCATCCAGGGTTATCTGTTCAAACGCTCTAGACGGAAAACTAAAACCTGGAAGAGGTAGAGACACCTGTCTGTCTGTCTGTCTGTCTGTCTGTCTGTCTGCTTATCTGTTTGTCTGTCTGTCTGTCTGTAGATATAATTTGCCATCACAGATGGGGCTAAGATATAGATTAACCACGTGTGCATGACATGTACAGTAGATGTAATATGTGAAAATATATTTCTCTACAGATGTTGGTTTTCCATCAGAGACAACCAACTCACTTATAGGAAGTCACACAAGGTATGACAAATTGTATTATTATTATTATTATTATTATTATTATTATTATTATTAAGCACTTAAGCCCAGTCTACACCAATGATTCACAACGGAACAAGTCGCAACTGCAAACACTTGCATCAGAATCCCCAAACTGCACCGACCTGCAACAGGTCAATTAAGAACCCTGCAACTGGTTGTAAGCAGTGGTGTGTTCTAGTTTTTTTCGGAGGGCATACTATAATTATTCCCTCCCACAAGCACGGCACACGCATGCGTATGTACGCGTGTGTGTGGTCGCCGAATGAAATAACCGCTATATTATTAAATAGTTAATGTGTGAATTACTTCAAAACCCCAACGGTCAGTGGTCATTATCACCTCAAGACAATAGTCACACATACTGTACAGTAAGCCTTCACCTCAGACGCCACATTATCACATGAAAAAGGCTATTTGAACTGAAGTCTACATTCTTGCTGCCCCTGGCCCCTCCCCATCAGATCCGCTTCCTCAGACGTTTTTTGGATGGCAACGCTTGGCTATGGAAAATTGTCTGCAGGTCTCACTACGTATATAGCGTAACACGGTTGCGTAACTGCCAATTTGGTTGCGTTGCGAGTCATTGGTGTGTGGACTGGGCTCTGCAGACCAGACTGTTTTAAAGTGGTGCATGTGTTGCATGTTTTAGGAGGACAGCATAGTGTTGTTTGATGACCTCAGGCTGTGTGCTGTCAAACCTATGGACTCCATCGACCGCAGATTCTGCTTCGAGCTGCTGTCCGTACAGAAGTAAGACCTGCAGCGTACTGCACAGCATACTCCATACCATGTCTTTGATTGATTTATTGATTGAATACGTTATTTACAAGTTAGTTAACAATACAGGTAGTGCAGTCAAAGGTTGTGCTAAAAGGATAACACAAAAAGCCCCGGGGGGCTTGTTTCCATTGTGGTCCATTGTACTCCCAGCTTCAGAGAGGGATTCTAGAGGTTTGTACAAATAAGTGTGTGTGTGTGTGTGTGTGTGTGTGTGTGTGTGTGTGTGTGTGTGTGTGTGTGTGTGTGTGTGTGTGTGTGTGTGTGTGTGTGTGTGTGTGTGTGTGTGTGTGTGTGTGTGTGTGTGTGTGTGTGTGTGTGTGTGTGCGTGCGTGCGTGCGTGCGTGCGTGCGTGCGTGCGTGCGTGCGTGTGCAGGGGTTGTGTTCTGCAGGCAGATTCAGAGGAGTTGAGACAGTGCTGGGTCAGTGCTGTTCAGGGCAGCATAGATCTGGCCTACAGGAAGACCACAGACATGCCACAAGTACAGGTCACTGCGTACCATATCATTATGTATTATCACATCAAATCATATCTATCATTACATATTATCATACAATATCAAATCACATCCTATATTATTAAATCACAAATCTATCAAATTGTTGCTGTCGGGCAGAACCCTTGTATCTCCATATTTCTTCTTCTCATGTTTTATCTTTTAGATAAATGAATGCCTTAGTAGCGAAAATAGCCGATCTACAAGCTCAAAGCGTGCCGCGATGGGCCGCGTTGTAAGCTTCTCGATAGGCTATTTTCTGAAATTCTTTTAAAGATTTTGAATGATTTGTGAAACCTTTGAAAGGTTTTCGCCTATATTAATGACATCCCCAAAATAGGCACGGCAGGTTGAAAGTGGGGATGTGTATCTGTGGGTTTTTATGATTTTTTTAAACCAATGAAAAGTATTAACAAGAGCTTGTGACTAAATAATTACATTGCACTACATTGGATCCATTGGAACACAGGTTCTGTTTTACATTTCCTGAAAATCACAGATTTGGACATGCAAGGTTTCCACCTGACACAGCGATTAACAATGACTTTATTCTGCATTCTATTCTACTATACTCATACCGTGTGTGTGTGTGTGTGTGTGCAGCCTAAAGGGTCCCCCCAGTCATTGAGCAGTCGTGACTCCCAGCCCAGCCCCTCCCCTCCCCAGCGGGGGGCGGCGGCAGTGGGCGTGGCCCTCGGGGGGCGTGGGAACCTGAGCTGCTGTGACTGCGGGGAAGCGGAGCCTCGCTGGGCCTCCGTCAACCTGGGAATCACCATGTGTATACAATGTTCTGGAGTACACAGGTACCTCTGTCTGTCTGTCTGTCTGTCTGTCTGTCTGTCTGTCTGTCTGTCTGTCTGTCTGTCTTGTTATATTGTGTCATAATGTGGCGTTGTGTTGTTTTATTGTGTCATAATGTGTTTGTAGGATGAGTCTTATATTGTGTCATAATGTGTTGTAGGATGAGTCTTATATTGTGTCATAATGTGTTGTAGGAGGAGTCTTATATTGTGTCATAATGTGTTGTAGGATGAGTCTTATATTGTGTCATAATGTGTTGTAGGAGGAGTCTTATATTGTGTCATAATGTGTTGTAGGAGGAGTCTTATATTGTGTCATAATGTGTTGTAGGAGGAGTCTTATATTGTGTCATAATGTGTTGTAGGAGGAGTCTTATATTGTGTCATAATGTGTTGTAGGAGGAGTCTTATATTGTGTCATAATGTGTTGTGGGAGGAGTCTTATATTGTGTCATAATGTGTTGTGGGAGGAGTCTTATATTGTGTCATAATGTGTTTGTAGGAGTCTTGGGGTTCATGTTTCTAAAGTCCGTTCTCTCACTCTGGACTCCTGGGACACTGAACAGCTGAAGGTAACGCACACGCACACATTCGCCTCTCTACTGTACTGTCTAGTACTTTACTCTAAGAGAAATGTCTCAAAGTACTTCGAACTCTGGTGGGTTTGTACTCTCATTTGAGTTACTGATGTGTTGTCTCCTCTGCTCAGCTGCTGTGTGTTCTAGGAAATGATGTCAGCAACAGCATCTATGAGGCCAGGTGTTCAGAGGAAGGCAGAGCCAAGCCCAGAGCTGACAGCCCCAGGTTAAACTATTACTAATCAGTCTTTATGAACTTATTCCAAAAATGATGCTCAGAAATAGTATTTATGATGATTACACAAAAGTATTTTCATGTTTGTAATGTTGTTGTTGTTGTTGTTTTTTCTCTTTCAGGTCAGATAAAGAGACATGGATCAAAGAGAAATACCTGGAGAAGAGGTTTGTTCAGAACAGCTCCTCTAGTGGTAAGTTCACTAATGAATGAACCATGTAAATACAGCCTGCTCTCTGTCATCATGTGGCCTCTGGTTCTACACTTCCATAATGTCTGAATAGTTTTACTCAAATGTAGGTATTTAGCACTCTTAAGGCCTTTGCAGACAGTGTGCGATTTGTCAATTAGTTTTCACCGCCTGCGAAAAGACGCACAAATCGAACTGGGTTTGATTGAAAACGCATCGCCGCAGCCACTTGCCGCACGGCAAATTCGGAGCCGCTGTGCATGAGGTCATAGAGAACCATGTGTTCATTTAAAAAATTAGAGTGACTTACACTTTGCAAGATCAGAGTGCAAGCGTGTATGGGGAAGAAATGTGATCCATTGGAACCAATTAATCCAATGTAATTATTATTTAGTCACAAGCTTTTGGACAGTATTTAAAAAAAAACACAGACACACTTGGCCACTTTCAACCTGCTCGAAAAGCTTATAGAAAGCTTGTAGATGGGCTATTTTCGCTACTTTTACGTGACACCATCATACGACCAAGTATAGAATATGGCATTCATTTATGAAAATATAAAAAGATGTGGGGGCACGGTGGCGCAGTCGGTAGCGCTGTCGCCTCACAGCTAGAAGGTCCTGGGTTCGATTCCCGCCGGGGACACTGTGGGCGCTGGGGGCGTGTCTTCTCCTCCGCGTCATCAGCGCCCATACCCTAGGTAGGGTTGGTGAAAGGGCCTACTCTGTGTGGAGTTTGCAGTTCTCCCTGTGTCTCCTAAGGTAGTTAATACCCTCACAAAAACATGTAGTAATCCTGGTCGCTATACCGCCTCCCCCATGACAGCCGGGGCGCCTGATGGAGGGGAAGGGAACTGGTTGGAATAACGTGTTCCTTCCACGCGCTACGTCCTACCAGGGAAACTCCCCCTGTCAGGTGACAAGAAGGTCAGTTGGCTCTCATGCATTGAAGGAAGCATGAGGCCCTGGCCTCCCTAGGCTGTGGGGGACTGGTGTAGCGCCCAGGATCACTTAGGAAATTGGCACCGGGTGAAAAAAAATGGGTTACAAAAATCGCGGGATAAAAAAAAAAAGAAAATATAAAAAGATTACATTTGGAGATTCTGCCTGACAGTGACGATATACAACTGACATACGGTACATGTGTGACTCTTGACAGAGGTGGCGAAGGAGGAGGCAACACGCGGGCTGTACCGCGCCGCGTTGCTAGGAGACCTGGTCACTATGGCAGCCGCGTTGGCCCAGGGTGCAGAGGTCAATTTCATTCTGATGGAAGAGGAGGGACGTACCGCCCTGATCGCTGCTGCTATGGGGGTGAGAGGATCAACACATGTTTTGTTTATGAAAGGATCCCCATTAGAGACACATGAATGAGCTGCTAGTCTCCCTGGGCTAGTCTCCCTGGGCCCTGAACATTATGAAATGAAATTTTAAAAGAGTTCAGTCAAATTAAACAAATACACAAATGACATATCTCTTAATGTATTTTTTAAAGTAATTTCATTCTAGATTGTAGATGTTTTTGGGCATGAATATTGAATATATGAACACATGAACACTCAAACAAACACTGCTTAAACTCGTTAAAGTTGACTATATATTTAAGTGTTAAATAGCTCTATATTCTGATAGTAATCATTGCTATAGAGCAGGGGTTTTCAACTGATTATGAACCAGAGACCACCAACCTGACTTAGAATCAACCTGGGGACCACTGTTGTATTGGGAGGGGATATGGGTGTGGGGGGAAAAGCTTGAAATGAAATAATGACTGTTAAGGGCTTGATTTAATTTGTTGCACCATACAATACAACGCGCAATGAATTAAATAATTGCCCTTAACAGTCATTATTTAACTGAAATATGCTAGTGGTCCAGAGCTCAAAAAAGGTTGAGAACCACTGATCTATTCCTATCCCATGTTTAGGTATAGATCCGTTCTCTTAAACTTCTATATTAAACTCATGTTAAGTGATGATTGTAACTTATGTTATGTTATGTTACGTTATGTTTATTTATTTGATATGGACATCACAAATTACATTGGACGGAACCAGATGCATTGCTTACAGTGTATATAGCACAAGTGCTAATTTTCAACACCTGTCCACAGGAAGCTTTTCTAAAATACAGTAACACCAATCTAAAACCCAATCAGGTACAAAAAAAATAAAGATAATTGTATATATATATATATATATATATATATATATATATATACACACACACCCATACATATGTATGAATACACATATATACACACACTCACATGTACTAATAATTAACATCATCAAAATCAATATCAGACCCAATACATTAACTAAACAAAAGAAGACATAATCATTCAAATAACCAATCAGTAACTATACATGTGAGCACAGTTGATTTGATTTCAACCATAATTTGAGCCCTCTGTTAAACACATTACCATCCGTCTCTAGTTTTAGAACCGTAGGCAAAGAGTTCCAAAGGTTTACCCCCTTTACTGAGAAGGCAGACTGCCCGAATGTGTTCTTGCTTATAGGCACAGTACAGTCACCATGTGTTGATGCTCGTATAGTTGCTCTACCAGAGCTCTGACGCCTATCAACCATTATGAGCAGACACATGCGATTATATGGGCACATTTCCTAATAATGGTGACTCAACCAGTTAATCCGGTACATCAGGTTTCCGCAATTAGTTTTCCCCAAGGGCCAAATTATGTCTAGGGTACGAAGCCGAAGGCCACACAACCTGTGAACAGATTGGGGCTTGGAGGGCGGCGTTCCCGCTACTCCAGTGACAGTGCAGAATAGATACTAGTGTTAATAATAAGAAACTTTATTTATATAGCACCTTTCATGACATAAATGCAGCTCAAAGTGCTTTACAGAGCAAAAACCAAAAACATAAAAAACTAGTTGGTAACCGGTTAATACTAACGGTTAATGGTTAACCGTAAAAACAAAGACGGATGATAAAAAAAAAGCGTTGGCTTTGATGTTATCTTAGAATAGATGTAGACCTATTTGACAGTTGCAGAAACATAATTGCCTTCCTTGATGCATTAACAAGCGTCAACGAGCATCAGCTGGACATCAGACAGACAGACAGACAGACAGACAGACAGACAGACAGACAGACAGACAGACAGACACACACACACACACCTCACCTCTGCAGTGCTCTCATTTCTTTCCAAAAGCCCTTGAATATGATGGAATGGGATTAAGGATGACTGTGATTATGGTAAGCTCACATTTCATATCACATACACCATACCATAACTGTAACTTTCGTTGGTGCGGGCCGGACAGTTGCCCCTCGTGGGCCGCAAATGGCCCACGGCCCGCCTATTGGGGAACCCTGCGGTACATCTTCCGTTCTAGAGATTCTAACTCCCTTTTCTGTGGAATTCCTTGACTGACTGTCAACATTGACGCATCATCATAGGTCACCAGGTCATTTAGTGCGCTGTTTCTCAACTAGTCATAACTTTCCTACATTACTAAATGCATATCAGGGACCACATGCACTACCTTCACGGACCACCAGTGGTCCATGGACCACCAGTTGAAAACCCCTGCATAGAGTATTTATTCGATAGCAGGGTTCTCCCCGTCTATCTATCTCTTTAGTAAACAGAAAAAAAGGATACCAATTTCATCCAATCAGGAAGAACTCGTACAGGATAAACAAGTGAAAGTGGAAGTGATGAAGCAAGACCATTTTAATAAATGTGTGTGCAGGCCCAGGGTTCTATTAAATAGTGAATAAACAAATGATCATGTGTGTATTGTAACAGGGTTCTCTACTGGCCTGTGAGTTCCTGTTACTGAACGGAGCCAACGTCAACCACAGAGACCAGAGAGGACAGGGAGCTCTGCACACTGCTGCCACTGCTGGACACACTGGGTAACACACACACACACACACACACACACACACACACACACACACACACACACACACACACACACACACACACACACACACACACACACACACACACACACACACACACACTAATCAGACAATATAATAGGGAAACAGCCAGTTACAAAGTGCCTAGACGGCAGAACATTGTTACATACTGTTGACATACTTGTCAGACACAGCACACATCAATCATGGATAAAGGAATCAACGCATCCTCCAGATTGAGCAGCTTCCTATAATAGCTGATACTGAGCTGTACCATGCTAACTGTTTGTCCCTCCTTTTGGAGAGGCCGGCCATTTGAAAGCCCCTCACAACCAACTTGTGCGCGTGCCCTAGGCTACCAAAACACACACACACACACACACACACACACACACACACACACACACACACACACACACACACACACACACACACACACACACACACACACACACACACACACAAAATAATGTTGTTATTGTTACCGTGTCCAGTCAGGTGTGTCTGCTGCTGAAGAGAGGGGCCAATCAATATGCAGCTGACGAGAGAGGTCACGACCCTCTGGCCATCGCCGTCGAAACCGCCCATGCAGATATCGTCACCCTGTCAGTAACTACTGATTATAATAGTGATTATTATTATAGGGCCCTTTTCTGTTTGTAAACATTGTGACGTTTTTCAGTGGGTGCGGCATAAGTGGAGGCAAAACATTAGCTGAACACAATAGACCAGGGGTCTTCAACGGTTTTCAGGCCAAGGACCCCCTAGCCGAGAGAGAGATGAAGCAGGGACCCCTCTATATTTTATAAAATTGTGTTTCAGATTTAACTTTTTTTGTTTACTTGGTCCGTCCTTTTTACACCAAACACCTCTTTGCCAAAAAATAGCCAATCGCGCTGCGAGGCGTTGTGAGCTTGTAGATCTGCTATTGTTTGGTAAAGTTCTCCTTAGAAAAGGGATGCTAGGGTTCAAGTGGTTAAAGACGCACTGAAGTGACATTTTTGGTCATTTTATTTTGAAGGTTCAGCCCGAAACGTTGGCTCAACGACTCTAAACCAATCAGAAGGTCCCATCCCTTCAGGCTATGGGACGTTGGATCTCAATCACTTCAGCCGTGCTGGCACACGGCTAGTGTTTGTTTACAAGTGAGAGAGAGACGGCCAGTGAAGCACGTTTGCTACTACCTGGCTTATTTCGAACCTATAATGTTTTCAGATACATATTTTAGTGTGCAGATGAAGTTTAAAATGAGTAATACACTCATCTTCAATGAGATTCAAAACGGAGTATCTCTGTAATTAAAATCAGCTGTGTTTGAAGAACGTGCAGCTATGGTAATCAAACAGGTGCATGTAATCAAGATTCATTTATATTCGTGAAGGCTGTATTATGTCATCACGCAGCACGTTTTCGTTTACAGGAAGTAATTAAGATTGGCTTTTTAGGGACTTTAGATGTAAAAATTCACAAAAAATGTTTTTTTTCATTTTTTTGGGCATCTATTGTTAGGTATGCCCATATGATGACCACGGATATGCTCTAAAAGTGTGAAAAACATATTTTTCATTTCACTACACCTTTAAAGACGCACTGAAGTGACATTTTCGGTCATTTTATTTTGAAGGTTCAGCCCGAAACGTCGGCTCAACGACTCTAAACCAATCAGAAGGTCCCATCCCTTCAGGCTATGGGACGTTGGATCTCAATCACTTCAGCCGTGGGTAACACGGCTAGTGTTTGTTTACAAGTGAGAGAGAGACGGCCAGTGAAGCACGTTTGCTACTACCTGGCTTATTTCTAACCTATAATGTTTTCAGATACATATTTTAGTGTGCAGATGAAGTTTAAAATGAGTAATACACTCATCTTCAATGAGATTCAAAACGGAGTATCTCTGTAATTAAAATCAGCTGTGTTTGAAGAACGTGCAGATATGGGAATCAAACAGGTGCATGTAATCAAGATTCATTTATATTCGTGAAGGCTGTATTATGTCATCACGCAGCACGTTTTCGTTTACAGGAAGTAATTAAGATTGGCTTTTTAGGGACTTTAGATGTAAAAATACACAAAAATGTTTTTTTTTCATTTTTTTTGGCATCTATTGTTAGGTATGCCCATATGATGACCACGGATATGCTCTAAAAGTGTGAAAAACATATTTTTCATTTCACTACACCTTTAAGGTAAAAAAAAAATCATATCACACAAAGATTTGGCGGACCCCCTGCAGTAACTCTGAGGACCCTATTCTATTTGGTTAGCTCGATTTCTGATGAATGTGTTGACAAACATGTAGACACATATCCATAACTACATTACAACAGATAATACTTTATTTGACCGTACCCGATTTGAAGTGTTTGCTAGAAAAACAAGCATTTTTGATGATTGCGTTAGTCCAATCCTTTCGTTTGATTTGTTGTGTGATTATTTAGCTCTAAACCGGATCAGACTGGTTTGTTTGGAATGGACACCAAGGAACCAAGGAAATCCTGGTGACATGAGTTTATATACTTTTTTTGTTTTTGTTTGCTATTCTCATTCATTCATACTCCTTAGATTTTGGAACCCAACAACAACACAGCTAGATGGCATGTTCAGCAGTTGAATACCTAGCCTAGCCTACTACCAAAGAACGTTTCTACTATTAACGTGTTTTTGAAAAAAAAAAAAAAAAAAAAAACATAAAAAAAAAAAAATATATATCAAAAAAAGATGAGCTCGGCCCTGGCCTCCCTAGGCTGTGGGGGACTGGTGTAGCGCCCAGGATCACTTAGGAAATTGGCACCGGGTGAAAAAAATGGGTTACAAAAATCGCGGGATAAAAAAAAAAAAGAAAATATAAAAAGATTACATTTGGAGATTCTGCCTGACAGTGACGATATACAACTGACATACGGTACATGTGTGACTCTTGACAGAGAAAAAAGATATCATCATCTGAAGATTTGCAGCTGGCTGTATCTCGCTTCCTAAGCACTTTTTTTTTACTTTGAAAAAAAAAAAAAAAAAAAATCATAATGGCCAGAAATAGATAATAATAATTTGGGCACTCAATGAGTTAAGTGATTCATATTGCCTCCACATATTCCTTAGTTTTGCCTCCACATATTCCTTAGTTTTGCCCGCACATATTCCTTAGTTTTGCCTCCAGCTAATGCCGTGACTTAATCAGTGACGTTGACACAAAAGGGGCCTATAGCAATGACACATCTACATAGTAGCACCAGTATTGCTATTTATGCCATATCACAATATTATGATATCCATAATCACAGACGATATCTAGTCTCATATTAGGATATGGATATAATATTGATATATTTCCCAGACCTTCTGTTTTCTATGGTTGTATGTTTAGTGTAGTTGGAGGTTAACGTCTCACTGTTCCGTCAGACTCCGTATGGCTCGTATGAACGAGGAGATGAGAGACTCTGAGGGCATGTTCGGATCCATGGGTGAGAGCGCGTACACACACACACACAAAATTAA
The DNA here is from genome assembly GCF_963454915.1 of Gymnoscopelus microlampas. Taxonomy (NCBI): domain Eukaryota; kingdom Metazoa; phylum Chordata; class Actinopteri; order Myctophiformes; family Myctophidae; genus Gymnoscopelus; species Gymnoscopelus microlampas. The sequence goes on along the minus strand of NC_139945.1, from coordinate 23,047,103 downwards.
TTACAGCAGTGATTCCTGCTGATTTGTAGGCCTTTCAATGAAATGAATGAATGAATAATATTGTAGTCGGTCAATAAAAGCAGCGGAAGTGTTTCTGTACACACATTTGTAAACTGAAACATACATATTTAGCCAAAATATGTTGCCAGAACCACCAGAGTTTCTTAATCCAGCTCTTGATTTTGTCTTTGGCCACCGACCGTCCGTGCGTTTTTCTCCATCCCGGTTGGGCGGCAGCTGTTGCTAACTGGTCGGGTTGTCTGTGAGCATGACCTCCCTGCTCTGTAATGTTACATCGCGATCACGATTTGTAAATGAAGTTTGTTGACTAAAATTCCCCCGCTTATTGTGTGTGTTGTCTCTTTCCTGTGTTGCTGCTCTGCTGATTCTCGGTCGGTTGGAGCTGTGTGTATGAGGAGTCAAGTGGCCGTCTTTGACGTCCTCTTCACGCTGGTCACGATGACCCCACTTTTTTCAGTTTCTTGATTTAAAAAGAATATATATAATTTTTTCCGGTGCCCAATGCGCGACCCCAGCGGCGCCTTCCCACAACCCCACTTTGGGTTGCAACTAGGGGTGTGCCGGTATATTGTCCCGCGATATATCGCGATAAGTTTTCGTGACGATATGAATCGTTTTGGAGAAAAAAATATATCGTTTTAGTTTTGCAATAATAATAATGCAAAAATAGAAGTATTTGTTTGCTTTTGCTTTTTTTCCCCCCCATATATTTCATAAGCTTTTTTTCCCCCCAATATATTTTCATAAGCTTTTTTTCCCTCCCATATATTTTCATAATAAAAAAGTGCCATATATCGTATCGTATCGATATCGTGAGCCCAATATCGTGTATCATATCGTATCGTGAAATTAGTGTATCGGCACACCCCTAGTCACAACCCATCGTTTGAGAACCGCTGCTCTATAGCAATGATTACTATCTCAATATTGAGCTATTTAACACTTATTTTAACAACACTTACCCTACCTTTTAATCAGTCATATGCAGATTATAAAAGTGTCAAATGATGCCACAGATCAGGTCACATTAGTGTCATGTGTTGTGTGCTTTTCAGGGGATGACGAGACGTTTCAGGACATCTTCCGTGACTTCAGTGACATGGCGTCACATGACCCAGAGAAGCTGGCCAGACGCCAGTTCAGCAGAGGAGGAGAGGAGGAGGAGGAGGAGGAGGAAGGAGTGAAGATGCTGAACCACCAACCAGCAGCAGAAAAGTCTTGTGAATAGCAGATGATGTTGTTTCACATCCTTTCTAGAACTGTGGGGTCCCACTTTGCAGCGGTGTCCGAGGACCGTCAGGGGTCCTTAAGGGGATTCCTTCCATGGGGGTTCCTCAGCTAAAAAATGTTGATGGGAACCAAATGAAACCTTACAGGTCTGTAAACTCAGAGAGGGTACAAATTGAACCATTTGTAGGGTAGAAGTTCATACAAATGCTATGGGAGTCCGTGTGGCCTAATGCGTACCAATCTGGGGGTCCTTGATATAAAAAAGTGTGAGTATCACATTTTAGAACCGTGTTTCTCAAACCTTTTTGGAGCTAGTCTGGACCACTAGCATATTTCCATGGAGGATCCACAAAGACCACTCCACACCACCTCCCCACAACAAGATACATATATTTAGTATATAAGAAGGCATAACACAGTAATTTCTATTTTATGAAAAAGAAAATACTATATATATATATATATATATATATATATATATATATATATATATATATATATATTTATATATATATATATATATATATATATATATATATTTAACGTTCATGAATGTTAAAGCCAGATTTGTTGCATGCCATTGTCACAGACCGAAAATAGCCGATCTGCGATGCGACACGTTGTGAGCTTGTCACCGCTGTCACCCAGTTCCTACTGATGAGTGAATACGGGTGGATGACAATGACAAACCATGCCAATGATTGCGCCCAAAGTACTCTCAAAATATATATAACAAGTATAACACATATATTAAATATAACAAGTAAATAAACAAATTAACTACATTTCGTGACATAAGTGTATAATAGGATCCATCTATCATAATAATATTGTATATTTCATAGAAATTACCTGAAGGGCCCTATCTTGCGTGCCGCCGTACCACTTTTCCCTATCCCTATTTCCCATCGACACATTGTGACCTTGTAGATCGGCTATTTTAACTATTTTAAAATGTTTTTCAAAATAGTAAAATATGGCTAATAAGTTCAGGGGTAAGGGGTAAGGAAACTCTGTCTCCTCATTTAGACCAGGATATACCATTGCATCGAGTTTATAAAAATCCAAAAGGTTTCCCTTTGAAGGAGCATGCGTTAATACCCACCACCTGCATGCACACAGAGGTGTTTCTGTGTGCCAGCAGGAAGTTAACACACACACACACACACACACACACACACACACACACGTAATGTTTGTACCGTACTTACACTGTGTTTACCTGTCTAATTGCTGCTGTGAAAGGGGTCTGTAGGACGCTAGGTTACTGTACATGTCAGTATGTAGGTCAGATGGCGGTGAGCGTGGATTCTGGGAGTGTTTCTGGGAGGTTCTAAGCTGTTCTGGGCGGTCCTAATAGGTTCAAAGATGTTCTGGGAGGTTGTAATAAGGTTCTAAGATGTCCTGGGACTGTTTACTGCTTTGCCTTGTTGAAATGTGCTATACAGTTCAACTTGACTTGCCTTGGAAGGTGGTGAGCGGTTTTGAGAGGTCTGAGGTTCTAAGATGTTTTTGGAGGTTGTAAGAGGTTGAGAGGTGCTGGGAGGTTCTAAGATTTTTGGAAGCTTCTAACATGTCGTGGAAACTTCCAAGATGTCCTGGAGCTTCTGAGATGTCCTAGGAGTTTCTGAGATATCTTGGGAGCTTCTAAGATGTTCTGGGAGGTGGTGAGATGTCCTGTGATGTTGTGAGATGTTTTGTGATGGGTCGTTTCTCCATCGTCCAGTAAAGAGCTGTGTTCTTGTTTGTCAGGGACATGCCACGTTTTCAGTGAACGTGGCATGACTGAGTCACGCTGTTATACTGCTAAGTGTAATATTTTATTAGCTTCTGTTTTTGTCATTGGAATGCTAAAATAACTAGGAATGTGTGTCTATATATCTGCTAGTGTTACATACCAGCTTACTAAAGAGTTATTGTAATGTTTAAAAAGGATTTTAGCCACTGAAAGGAGTAGTTCACATAAAAAAAATGACTTGTCTCCGGCATGGCGAGAGTATGTCTGCGTGCGTGCGTGCGTGCGTGCGTGCGTCCGTCTGTGGACAGCTAATCTCCGGCACCGTTGGCTTGATCGCAACGAAACTGTGCACACACACTCCCTTGATGCCAATTCAGAACCTCTGGCCCAAATTGTTCACATGGGCCACCAGGAGGCCGCATTTTGCAAAACACATTTTTTGACAGTACTCCTACTGATTTTGTCCAAACATCACACAAATCGGTACACAGTATCTCTATAGTCTTTAAACGAAACGGGTCTTTCAAATTTTTCATATTCCATCCTGAATGGCTAAGATTGGCTTCCAAAGTTTGCAGGATTGCTCCGTTTTGAACAAAATGTCTCAAATCATGAACACATCATGCAATTTCCGTGAATTTTTGCACGTACATTCTCACTAGGCCGAGGAAGAAATGCCACTTGAACATTTTCAAATCAGCCTCATGGTGGCGCTATAACAGGCCGATTCGTGCTTTTACCTAGAACTGCACCGATCTGTGTAAAACTTTGTATACGCACTCCCTAGAGGCCATGAAAAAAACTTTGCTCTGCATTTTTCACATCTGCCTTTTATAGCGCCACCAGGAGGCCGACTTATGTAAAACTCATTTTTGGATATTACTCCACACGCAAATCGGTACACATGATCTCTATAGTCATGTGATCAAGACGGATCTGTTTAATTCTTCATATTCCATCCTGAGTGTGTTGCCCGTTTTGAACAAAACGCCACAAATCATGATCGCAGCGTCCGATTGCGGTGAAACTCTGCACGCACATTCGCACTACATTGAGGAACAAATGCCACCCTTTCAACATTGCCCTATTATAGCGCCACCAGGAGTCCGATTTTTGATTTTTTTTTTTTATATTACTCCTACAGATGTTGTCCAAACATCATGCAAATGGGTACATATTATCTCTTTAGTCCGATCTGTCCCATTTTTCACATTCTAGCCTGATTGGCGAATTCTGAACATTGTTGGCCCACACTAACCCTGACCTGGTGGAGACCTGTGCTCTGAGGAGCACTTTTTCTAGTTTTCTATCAATTACACACCCCATGAGGCATTGAATTCATGGAGATGTTTTTGTTTTTGTCGCATTCCCAAGCCAATAATTTGATTACCAGCAGAAAGACGCTAATGTATCCGGTACGACACTCAAAGGAGTCGCTTTGAGTCTCCTACTGGAAATAGACCCGGTCATCAAATTATTGGCATAGGAATTTGTCAAAAACAAAGAAAAAAATTCAAGGCTTCATGGGGTGTGTAATTGATAGAAAATAAATAATTTTCTGGGTGAACTATTCCTTTAAATATTGCTGAAGCAGTTTATGTTGTGTAACATGTAACACAATGAAGAGGCACAATACAAGACCTAACTGCACTTATTTTACCTTAACCACTTTAACCCTGGCATCCTAATTTTGAGCATGTCATTGTAGTTGAAAATAAAATATTAAAATTAAAACAATTTCAAAAAAGAACTACAGGCTTATGATGCATTGTGAGCTTGTAGATCTGCTATTTTCGAAATAATGTATAATTATTTTTGTGGTTAAGTTGTTTCAGTGATTAAGTAGTTAACTGGCTGTAGTCTTGAGCACATCAGATCTGAAACACCTGACGAAATGAACTCAGTTTCCCAGAAGCCACTCAGGAGTGTTACGCTTCATAATGGTTCTGGTTACAGTATGAACCAGGTGGTTCATTTTGTCCGATTTATGTCAGGTGTTTTAGCTAGACGATCAGGGACCTACCGATACATCTGGGGACTTCTAAATGCAAGGTAGTTGCTAGAATGGCGGCGAAGAAAGGCTGCTAAGAAACCAATCATGTCCCTGACTTTGGATTGGTTTTTTACATTATTCTTTAAATACTAATGTTATATTATCATTCAAATCTTAGTGGTTTGTCAGTTCTTTTGGGGGCCCACTTGCAATATCCTCACAGGCCACAGGTCTCGATGTTACGATAACTCCATATTTTAGTCTTATAGAAGAATTATGGACTGTCAATATGTGTTGTGAAACTCCTGACTGACCGTTCCAGTGGACAAGATGAATCCTGGCATAATGTCATAAACACGTGTTACTGGTAAACTCCAGGACAATTATGGATGCAGTTATGAGCATGCTCACTTCACCGAGAGCGATAGTCTGAAAGTGTCTGTGGTTATGAAAGACTGTTACTTTGCCTCAATTGGACCAATATCAATTTAAAGGGAAAGTCTGCTCTGCAGAACTTTGTAGAAGTCCTGTAACACGTGTGCCTTTGTGTTTGTGGCTTAAATGGAACTTCCATTGTTACGTATGCCGCCTCTACATCTGGCGTTAACGTGTCTATTGGTAATGATGTGTAATGTGTTTTGGAAATTTGTGCTCTTCAGAACTCATGAATCAGTGACGACTAAATGCATAACTGAGTTTCCTGAAGGTGTACCCATACCCGTTTCCTGTTCCGACTCAGTGTCCCATAGCACATAACCATGTTTCCGGTTCAAATCTGCTGCTTGATCTGATCATAGGACTCATTCATGTTAACCACCAGGTGTATACATATTCTGTTATAATCTAATCATAGGATTTATGTCAGTACCAGGTGAAGATATTGTGTTATATCATCATAGGACTCATGTTACTACTAGGTTAGTCTTGCGTAGCCAGACAACTATTCCACAATCTCCGAATGCCGTATAGTCTGGAACTACACCTTCCGAAAGCCGAGAACGGAAGCTGTCATCTGTTTGTCATTTCTGTTCACGATATACATAATATTTGAAAATATCTTTACATTTTATTTTAGAATTTCCATTTCTGATAAGCAGTAAGATATATATGCTTCTTTTATTTTGATTTATGTTAGGACAAATTTGCGCAACTGTAAAGACGAGACAGAAGCGGGGAGGAGGAGTCACATCCGCTTTATCCTCTGATCATTTTTAGAGCTTCCGTGTTCCAGACTGTATGACGGAAGCATTTGAAAATTGTGGGAGGCAACAGTTTGGCTGGTGAGACTTAACAGCTGTATAATTATTCTGTTATCTGATCATAGGATTTATGTTGGCACCAGATGGAGATAATGTGTTATATCATCATAGGACTCAGGTGTATACATATTCTGTTATAATCTGATCATAGTACTTATGGTGAGGTAGAAATGTCCTTTGAAATCTGTTTTAAAAAATACATCAGTAAGGATTTATTTTTGTGTGAACTAATACATTTTGTATTTTATACTGTATATGATACTAAAACTACTATACTCTACCTTTAACCATTTAAACCCTATATACTTTGTTGGACAGTGTCCCCCTAGTACCTATAATTGGTCCCCTCCTTTTCCCCTCTACACAATGTCTCTTTGCTGAAAATAAGCCAATCTACAAGTTCGGTGTGTTGTAGATCTTCTATTTCCGCCCAATGTTTCGCTTATTATGCCATGCCCAGAAAAGGGATGCTAGGGTTCATGTGGTTAAACATGTTATAAGATACCATTTTATAGATCAATATAGATCCAGTTATGGACCACAATGGAAAAAAGCCTTTGGCTTTTCTGTGTCTCATCCATTTGGAGCTTTTAACCCTTTTAACCCTATTCTACTGTACCCATAAAAATATCAATGAAATATTCAATCGAAGATCAGAGGAAATCCCAAAGCAGATATGCTTTTAATACTGTACAACACTTGAGAAACAGTTACAAGTACATAGAAAACAAAGTTACAAGATGTGTACATGTGGAATACAACAGTGCATTCTCTCCTGCACCTAAATGTAATGTACATTTATGCCTGTGTGAAGGTTGGTTCCTTGTCTCTGTGTTATAGGTCAGAAAGCTCTGATGGGATCTGACCATAGCTTATGGCTTTGTTCTGACTGATCAGACAAATCAGATTTACATATTGACAGACATCAACACTAACAAGCCGTCTGTCAGTTAAACTTGCAGTTTAAATATGCATAAGCATTCTTTATTGAAAATGTACATTTCCTTTCACAGATTAATTTGATGCTGTTGCACAATAAACTGTTAAACATTTCTCTGGTTTTTATTTACTTTGTATATCAACTGTTTTACTGTGACGTCAACAGTTATCACAGCATGGCTCTCTAGGAGGCTAGCCGTCTATGAGAGGGTATGTCTGTCTGTGTGTTTGTCCCGCTAGATAAATAGTAGGATAGTGGGATCCAGTCATAAAAACATACTGCTGGTTGTCATGATCTTCCAGGATCATCACAGAAGTCTCTTCTTGTGTCCTTTTGTCAGATGCATCTTGATCGCATGATCCAGACAGAGTCCCGATGGGACATTTTAGGGCCTGATTTTGGAGGGTCCTGGACCACCGATTACAGTTTATGTCGATAAGCAGGCAAACAAGTAAATATAGAAATACGCACATAAACTGAACTTTTTTAACCACTTGAGCCCTATTCAAAATCTTTCAAAAATAAGACGATTGACTAACTCACAACGCATCATATCGTTTTTTTTCTCCTCATACTTTTTGAAAACTTTTCAAAATAGGGACGCCAGGTTAAAAGTGGTTATATTCCGCACACATCGGCTGCATAATTGCCAAAACTGATGCAAAAAAAAGTCAAATAATGACCGACATATCGGCCAAACCGATACATCCGTTTGGCTCTAATCACTAGGGTTGGGATCCGATTCCTTAACGGTTCCCTTTAACGATTCCTATAGGGGGTTCCAAATGAACCCTTACACGTCTGTAACTTTGAGAGTGTACGAATGGAATCAAATGGGCCACCGGTATTATAATTGTATAACAGACGTGAAGTCCACATACCAGCTCTGACAGTGTGATGAAAACGGTTCCGGAAACGGTTCCAATTGTGAATGAACCGATTCCTCAATTTTGGATCCAGTTCCGGATCCCAACCCTACCGATCACACATCTCTGGTCTGATTCAAGAGCTGAACCTGAATCCTCTGTATTGTATTGTGTTACTGAATCCCTCCTCCAGCCTCCATGTGTCTGGAGATGACGTTTTCAGTTATATCACTTCTTTTTTCTTTTCGTCTTCTTCTCCTCCGTACCGTTCTCCTCCTCCTCCTCCGCCGTCACCTCCTTCCTCTTTCTCCTCTCCCCCTCCTCCTCCTGCACCTCCTCCATGGCTCCCCACACCTCGTCATCCTCTCCTCCTTCGTCCTTCACCTCCTCTGTCTCCGTCTCCCCGGTGCTGTGTCTCTGCTCTATGTCTCTGCTGGACAGCAGCAGACAGTTGAGTCTGGACTTCAGGTACACCTGCAGAGGTTGGAAAAGTAACTAAGTACCAAGCCTGTCACAATTATTACATCATCGCCTAATCGCAATTATTTGAGATAATCACAATTCTTTTTTGTATAATCGTCATAATCATTTCAATGTTGAAAATGAAACAGAACGCGCCACAATGAGACGCATCTTAGATCGGCTATTCCTACTATTCATGTTTTTTTTAGTAAAAAGTTACTAAATTCTGTACGTTATTTGTCATATCTGCCCAGTGCAACATTAGTTTACGAAGCCTAAAAGCCAAACAGAAATGTAATTTTTATTCATAATGTTCCAATGTTCAACAACAGAAACACAATTAAATCGTTAATAGCAATTATTTGAGGGACAATTACATTTCAGCCCTACTCAGTACATGTACTCATGTATTGACTAGTACTTTCAGTACCATCTTGAAGTAGCCTTGTTAGTTTACATGAGTAGTTTTTTTTTAGTAGTAATTTTGCGACACTTCATACTTCTACTCTACTACATCTCGGGCAGATATTGTGCTTTATACTCTACTACAATTATTTGACATTTTTTGTTACTAGTGCAATTTAGTTATTAGTAGTGCTAGTAACTAGTTAGTCCATATTACTTTGCAGTAATCTAACTAGTAACTAGTTACTTTAGTTTTTTTTCGGTCATGATTTCTTTTCACAACAAAGCATTTGAACATACAGTACAACTTAGTCAACATGATGACTACTATTATTATACTATTATTAAAAAGCGTACATTAACCACTTAAACCCTATTTTATACTTCGGCTATTCAAATTGTCTCACTGTGAGCTTGTAGATCTGCTATTTTCAAAAGATTTTGATGAATTTGTGAACTGTGTTTGATGCAAACACTTATGTACTGTAACTCAAGTAACATTTTGAACACAGGACTTTTTACTCATTGTATTGCCACTTTTGACTTAAGTAAAAAAAAGAATCTACTTCTTCCAGCACTGACCTTGTGCAGCAGGGAGCGGTCGTCCAGGCTGTGGACGCGCAGGAAGCGGTCCAGGCCACACGAGGCCACCACAGGCAGGGTCGGGTGACACTGGATGCTGCGCACCCCGCCAGCCAGGCCCTTCAGGCAGCCACTCACCAGGCCCTTCTTCCTCAGGTCCAGCATGGCCACGTGGCCCTGCGTGTTCCCCACCACCACCGTGTTGCCGCCGGCGTTCAGGGACAGGGCGGTGAGTGGGTACTCGCCGTACTTGACCTCCAGGACGGGTCGACGCTGCGGCGACGAGGGGTCGTAGATTCGGACCTAAACAAAAGGGGGGAGGGGTGTTTAGGAACATGTCTGATCAATTGACCACTTGATAGCCAACCCTAAACCAAGTTACTACATACACAGTCAAATCCTTAGTGTTAATAGTTTCATTGGTAACAGAGTATACAAATGTAACCAAATGGACCCTTACTTTTGGTTACATTTGCTCTCAAAGCTAAATAAAATCAAAAAAAAAAATTAGGTAGTACTGTATGTATGCTGTTTAAATGACATGCTCAGAATAGAGACGCCGGGTGTGAAGTGTTTAACAACTTAAACCCCAGCATCCCAGCATCCGTATTCTGGGGGGAGGTTTCGCAGGAAACTAGCCGCAGTAGAAAACTACAGCGACTATTTTCAGCTAAGATATTTAATGTAGAGTGAAAACAGAAAAGTCACTAGTATAGAGCCCTGAGGGGGTCAACCAAGTGTTTAAGTGCTCAGACAGTATTAAAGGCAGCGTACAGACCTGGTGATGACCTGTGCAGGTGACCACCTTGTCAGAGTCAGGGATGAAGGCCAGGTCTCGGACCCACTCCGGCTGCCTCAGTTCCAGCCAGTCGTTCCTCAGGTTCTTGGCCGTGAACGTGGGTTTGTCTGGCTTCTCCAGGTCCCAGATCTTCAGGCCGTTCTCCTGCCCCCCGGTGGCCACGATGTGACACTTGGCCGGGTTCTGACGCATCCTACAATTTACAATTACAATTTAGGCGATTTACAGTAAGCAAGGTAAACACGAGGTAATACATCAAATGCATAGAGATAGTAATCTAGGATCAATAGTAGGGCTGACCCAAATAACTCGAATAATAATAACCCATTCAATGCATTGATAGCATTCGAAGCCGGTGGAAGAGTCTGGAACGCGTGGAGCGTTGTCCCGGGTGTTTTAGGGAAGGTTTCTAACAGCTTCCCTATGTTACAGCTGATGTGAGCGGGAGGGGTTGTAAGTTTGGATCAGGCTTTGAAGATATGGGGGTGCCATACCTACACACGCTCTTCCCCGCGTTGATCTCCAACACGTGTTTGGCGGACTCGTCTGTGCCGCTCGTCTCGGGGCCCCACACCCGCAGCAATCCCGTCTCCACGCACGTCACCAAGGAGTCCTTCATCACAGCCAGGCCTGTGAAGCGACCCTGCGTGTCACAGGCATGTCACAGTTATTACATAAAAATCACCAACTACTTTGCCACCAAAATGTGGAATGCCCTGACACCTTCCATTGAAAATGTAAATTCCCATCGAAAGGAGGTGTCATTCACTGCTGTCGTTTTTCTTTTTTCTCCTTTGTACATATAGTGTTTGTATTTGTTGATGACATGTATTATTGTGTTAATTGTTATGCTATGTTGATGAATTGAATACATAGGACCACAATGGAAACAAGTCCCCAGGACTTTTTTGTGTCATCCTTTTAGCCTTAATGTTGGAATGAACCACGTGCTGTTTACATTTCTGATTAATAAAGTATTCAATCAATCAATGACCAATCATTTTACATAATCGGAAGACCTTTTTTTCATTCATCTGTATAAAAACAGCTGGAGGAAAGTCACAGAGATGTCATATTTCCATAATAATTCCCACATCGTTATTCACACTCTTAACCACTTTCATCCTTGCCTCCCTATTTTGGGCATTATGTTCATAAAAATAGGCGTTGAGAGCTTGCACACTGGTCGTCAACTAAACAGTCATGACGAGGGACAGTCCTATACCTGCGTGGCGTCCCCGCATCGCCTGCTCTCAGTGAAGAGGTCCTTCTCGGTGCTGAAGGTCTTGACGGTTCCGTCCAGCGAGGCCATCAGGACCTCTGTCTCGGTGGGGTCAGTCCAGCACAGCGCACACACCTCCTGGTCCCGGCTCAGGCAGCTCATCTGGCAGAAGTTCAGCGCCTGCTTCTTCACCAGGTTCACTCCCTTCAGGATGCCCGTCTCGGACCCCACCCAGATGTTCATGTTCTGACTCCTCACTGTCATCCTGAGAGGCTGAAAGAAAGACAAAATATGTATATATATAGTTTTTGTCGGGCCTCTTATCTCCATATTTTTCGTAAATTAATGCCCCTACTTGATCATACTACAGCGTCACACAAAAGCAGCAAAAGTAGCAGATCTACAAGCTCGATTGGTGTGGGGTAATTAATCACACCTGTCAATTGTGGGCCCCATACCTATGTGCTCCCCAAAGGAAGTTTTCATTTGTTCAGTCCAGCAATCATTTTGGGCACCGTTAGGAGCAGAGAATTTTGTCTGTGCGCCTCGTGGGAAAAGTGGAGATATTTTACTAAACACACGTTTTCTGCCAGACCTTTCAAATGGATGAAACTAGAGGACAGTATCTGACTCCAAGTCGCAGGAATTAATTATTGGGTGAGTACACACGCAGCGCCACAACGTTTAATGCCGCCAATATCAGTCTGCTACCCGCATAGGAGCGATCTATGGCTGTGTATTTGGAATTACATGAAATGTATGTAATATCACAGCCATTCTAGGGCTAATCGTTAACAATAATTTGGTCATACTGACATTATATGATTCTACTCTCCAAATACAGCATCAAGATAGGCCTTAACCACATGAACCCTAGCGTCCCTATTTTGGAGGACGACGATTTGGTGTTGACACTGTTTTGAGGGGAAAGGGGAGGGGACCTAGTATAGAGCCCTGGGAGACCCCGTTCAATTAAGTTATTAAAAAGGTAGTGTAAGTGATATTTTGTTTTAAAACATTTTTGGTTGAATGAAAAGTTAAAGCTCTATAGTCTGACAGACTAGTAATCAATAGATGTTTGTTCAGTAACAGGGTCTCTTTAGCTATTTAACCACTAAAACAGAAATTAAATGTTCAGGTCGTGATAGCAATTTTATCCAATCAAGAGACAGAACCCCACAATTAAATATCCGTAATCAGATTAAATTTTAGTGTTCTATCACTTGTTTATCCTGTACGACTTCAGTCGTTTTCAAACTTTTTTAATGTTAAGGACCCCAAATTGATATTTATTTGGCCATGAACCCTCGCCCCCATTTGGTGAACCCTACAACTCTCGTAGACTGAAAACGTCAGAAATCATAAATACGTCTACGAGAGTTGTATTCTACAGCTAGGCATGTAGATTGGGTTAAACATTACACGTGGTCTCTCTCTCTCATTAGCACATGTTACTGTCATGGACATGATGTACCGCTAAAATCATGAGAAGGTTGACAATGTACATGCGTTTTTTCAGGTTTATTACCTTATTATTTAAAGATCATTCGAGTTGTAATGATGGTAGAAGTTGTTCAACACGCGTTTCTTTCCTCTCTCTGTAGTGTGGCGTCGCATTATTACGACGTTACGACGATGGATACGTCAGTCAGTGTTGCCATGTCTGCTTATTATAAGCTACTTTGGGCTTGTTTTTCTGTAAAGTCGCTTGTAAATATTGGTAGTTGCGGGCGGGTTGCGGTTTTTCTAGGGCTTGTTTCTAGTGTAGTTGTTTATTTGGGTCTTTGTTTCTAAAGTGTAGTTGTTTATTTGGGTCTTTGTTTCTAAAGTGTAGTTGTTTATTTGGGTCTTTGTTTCTAAAGTGTAGTTGTTTATTTGGGTCTTTGTTTCTAAAGTGTAGTTGTTTATTTGGGTCTTTGTTTCTAAAGTGTAGTTGTTCATTTGGGTCTTTGTTTCTAAAGTGTAGTTGCTCATTTGGGCTTGTTTCTAAAGTGTAGTTGTTTATTTGGGCTTGTCTCTAAAAGTAGTTGCTTATTTATTTGAGCTTGCTTCACAATTTTTAAATTATTTTAACCAGTGTTTCTCAAACATTTTCAAGTCATGGACCCCCAAATTAAAACGTATCAAAAAATATTCCACATTTTCTTTATTTTATTGTTTTAAATAGCAGATCTACAAGCTCACAACGCGTCACATCGTGAACTTGTAGATCTGCTATTTTCAAATAGCCGATGTATAGGTTTAAAGTGATCATGGCACGTGTTTAGTCGCTTCTTTTGGGCTTGTTTTCATAGATAGCTTGTTTCTCTCGCAGAACCTGGCAACGCTACGACGCATAGGGAAGTGAGAACGATGTTTGTTGATTAGCTTAGCGGCTAACAGACACGACTTTACTTCTTTTGTCAACAAAGCAGCGAAATGTTCATGTTTGATGAATATGTGTGAACGGGTTTTTAGGTAGAAAAAAAATACAAACATGATTAGTGACGTTGAAATGATTACTTTAGTTTAAAGACTGCGCCATGGACTACCATAACCTGACACCATCAAATGGAAGAAGCTTGCGACACACATTTGTTTCACAGCCATGAGATTTCCGGAGGGAGGGGGGTTTACCAGGCTAGGACTACCATGGCGTACCCTTATTTTTAACTCTATGGGCGTACCCTTATTTTTAACTTTATGGGCGTACCCCGTAGGCCCATACAACAAGAGTCTAGTACTTAAGGTGTTTTATTACCCTGTATGAGGCAAGGTAAATCGTAGCCTTGGTATGGGAACTGTCATGAACATAATTCAATTCAGTTCAATTCAAATAACCTTTTTATTGGCATGGGAAAACATACGTTTATATAATAATTATAATAAAGCAATTTGGAAAAACTGGCTTACTAAAACCACAAATGTTCATTTGCTGGTAGAAATACTAAGCACTCCTTACTACTTTCTTTAAAAAAATAAATAAAAATAAATAAATTAAAAGACAACTGGACACAATGTTACAACATTTTAAAGACCAAATAGTTCAATATCCTTTATAGTAGTGTAAAGTAACTAGTACATAACTAGTACGTAACTCAAGTACTGTACTTATTCTGAGGTGTTTTTATTTAACTGGAGTATTTCTAATTTTCAATACTTTTACTTCTACGCCATTACATCTCAGAGGCAAATATTGTAATTTGACTCCACTACAATTATTTAAGTCAATCAAAAGATTGTGAACTGGGCCATTCTGCATAATGAGAACTTTTACTTTTGTACTTTAACTCTTTGAATTATGGGACTTTTACTTGTAACAGAGTATTTTTACATTGCAGTATTAACTAACATCATGATTTGTGTGCATGGGGATCTCATCTTAAACAAGCTCAGTGCTTAATGAGTCTCCCAGTTTAGTAGACCTTGTATTGTGATTTTTTTGTACTTCCATGTACTGATGTTCTCATGTCTTACTAAATAAAGTACATCAATCAATCAAATTTGAGTACTTTCTCGCTTTTTCCACCACTGCCTTACAGTTAACGTCTTCAGGGTTGAAATTACGCGTGGCTCTGCACGCATGCGCGTTAAGACGAAAGGCAGGAAGAACCACCATTTTACTCGTCAACATCTCAGGGCTAACAGTTAGCTTAGCTCAGTGCACAGCGTGTTTTTTTTACTTTACTGTGAATAAATCAACAAACTGCTCATATTTATCTCACATTAATAGATTATTAGTGAACGTTTGATGGACGTAGGGGAAGACTTCATGTCCGGGAACCAGTCAGGTGAGAAAGAACTCAATTAGAAACAAACCGGCTAACAAACACAACAACAACACTAGCCACGGTTCACACGACGCTCGTCCGTCACGAGCGTCATGGCTGAACTTCAACCTGTTTTTTTGTACTTTCTCCATTTACGGCCCGTACATCTACGTAAACGTTCATATTTCAAATGTAACGTGCTTACCCCATGGCCACGGATGTTACAATTATGTACGGGCCCTCAGAAGTACCCGTATCTTCCATATTGTTCAATAAAACGCATTTTAATCCGATTGGTGTCCATTTTCTCCATAGGCTTTCAATTACGCGACCCTATCGGTTTAGAAGTGGTATTGCACTCGGATACATTATAACTCCATGAGAAAATGGCCACCGATCGGATTAAAATGCTTTTTATTGAAAAAATTGGAGATACGGGTACTTCTGAGAGCCCATGCACAATTGTAACATCCGTGGCCATGGGGTAAGCACTTTATATTTGAAATCTGAACGTTTATGTAGATGTACCGGTTGTAAATGGAAAAAGTGCAATAACCAGATTGATGTTTCGTCATGACAGTCACGTTTCAGGGCTACAGGAACTGTAGCCCGTAAATGTTTGATCATGTTTAATACACGTTTGATAATTTATTGAACATTTATATATCAATGTTTACACTGTAGGAGCATGTTTAAATAACCTGCCACCATAAATAGAGCTGTGCCTTTTTATACTTGTGGTGTTTGGAACCTCACTTTTTCCAAACAGGGCTAGTTGTTGTGTTGTGTACGACGTCAGTGGTAGAAATACTCTGTTACAAGTAAAAGTTTTTTTTACGTGAGTAAAAGTACAAAAGTATTGGCATCAAAATATACCTACTTTAAGTACCAAAAGTAGAAAGTACTCATTATGCAGACTGTCCCATTTCACAATCATGTCTAAAATGTGTAAAGAAATCTCTTGAAAATAGCAGATCTACAAGCTTACAATGCATCTTATCTCCGGGAAAGTAAAACATCCTCAAAATTGTACTTAATTACAGTACTTGAGTAAATGTACTTAGTTACTTTACACCACTAAAGCCATAAACGGATCATATTCCGAGTCCGACACTGGAAGCTGATCGTCACTAGCCTGGTAAACCCTCCCTCCGGAAATCTCATTCCGGAGGGAGGGTTTACCAGGCTAGATCGTCACAACGTGCATTTACTAAAAGGAACGCTGATTGGTCCAATTCTAATGGTCCTTATATGAGCAGGTCAAGGACCATTATTAGTGTAGCACTAACTCTAATTTAAGACCTTTTTAAAAATGACGTCATGCTTGGTTCTTTCATGTTACAATTATTAGTAGGATGGGAACTAAGACTTTATTGATACCAATGATGCCATTAGTGATTCTGCTGCTTATCCATCATTATTACACGGCTTGGTTGAATGCTCGATTCTGATTGGTCAGTCATCGGTCATTATTTCTGGATAATGACCGATGATAATGACCGGTGAGACCGACGAGGAAACTGTGTAATCAGAGACTCAGAACACCTGCTCATATCAACCTGCGTGGCTTGATTTTATGCTTTATCCAACATTGACAGCCATGTAAACAAACAGCCAATGTCATTTACAACTAAACGTTGCTCTCAAGATTGTTTTTGAAAACATTTGAAGTGAGAAATAGACGATGCAATAACCGAAAAGTCATTCTATTTGATCCACTGCACTTCCTTGTTTATCGTGGCACAAACAACGGGGGAATACCAAAACGCTCGCCCCAAAACATAGTCGCCCCGGGGCAAATCCGGCGGTATTACAGGCAAATCGGCAGTAAATAGAATGGGGGGCGAGTGTGTTTTGGGGCGAGTTTTTTTCCATTTCGTCATTTGTTTTTGCGAGGCGAACTTGTCCGCCCAGCCCAATACTTATGGAATACTTTCATTGCCGTAAGCAAGGAAATACTTCGTTTTGTTGTTACTTTTGGGTAAATGTATTTATGTATTTATTAAGTAGCCGTGTAATAAGCGGGATAATGCATGGGGAGGTAGTCATTATTGAAATTTAAAGCCCGACAGGGCGATTAACCACCGAGGCGAAGCCGAGGTGGTTAATCGCCCTGAAGGGCTTTAAATTTCAATAATGACTACCTCCCCATGCATTATCCCTTGCTTATTGTTCAGTTGCAGTTTTCAGTGTGAAAAAGGAGTAGCTGGAACTACTCAGGATTTCAACAGTTTCTCTGAGTCTGAACAACATTACCACATTTCTTGTGTACGCTGCCAGTAGGCCAAAGAAGTACCTACATGCACCCCCCCCATATGTTAATGTATATACTATATATTTTTAATATTTATTATAATGGAAATAAATCGGCCTTGAATGGGGCTGAACCTCTGCCCAAACTTGGAGTCATACATACTTCATAGGTTTGTTATAGATGACTGACATCATAGGCTGGCCACATGAAGCCACACCGTTGTGGATCCAGAAATCCATCTTTTATGATTTGCATTTGTGCTTGTAAGAGGTAATGTCTTTACTGAACTTTTGCCTGCTATGCTGAGAAAACACAACGTTCTCTAAACAGACTTTAGAAGTTGTGCTGCTGTGTTGTTTATCTGTCGCTTCATGATCAGTATCGTCTCTGCATAACTGTAGTCCCGGTTACTCCTAACGATTAATTTTCCCATCGTCCCATCGGGAACACACATGACACTTGAAAACGAAAGAAAAAAAATGATGTATATGGAATTTGTTAGGTACTACTTGAGGATACATTATATAAGGACTGCACCTGCTTTGTGTTGCCCTTATGTATCTGCATCATGATGTTTTAAAAACAATATTGTTCTTTATATTGTACTTTATTTAAAATTGTATTGTCCTTTGAAAAAGAGAGATTACTCTCAATGGTCTTCCCTGAATAAATAAAGGTCAATAAATAAAAAAAATGATCAATGTTATGCATTGTGTTATGTCATGTTCTGTTAGATGATGGTGGTGGGACCCCGGTTCAGGATGAGCACCCGGGCTCAGATGAGGACATGAGAAGTGACAAGCATCATTCAGAGGTCAGTCCTGCCTGACCACATACCCGTTCTTTTCATTCCATTGTCATTACAATGAGCCTCCAGTTTAATCCTGACTCATTATCCCATCCATCCTAAACACTTCAACACTGTCAAAACACACAGTATTTGTGGTGCAGTTCTGTCTGGCTAGTTTTCAGCTGATCAAACATCTTGTGTCTGATCGACATGATCAGACAAGATGTGTCTATTCCCATGGATTAAAAGTTCTCAGTTGCCATGAGTCCCACAACTGATGTCGTTTTTTTAATAAGATTGAAGAGCATTAGGACGGGTCAAGCTGAGGTATTGGGATCTTGGCCTAACAAAACGTTTCAGCCGTCAGATTAGTTTTTGCTTTAATCCCTATTCCGTATATTTACATCATATGATTATTATTATTTACAATTGTGTGTGTGTGTGTGTGTGTGTGTGTGTGTGTGTGTGTGTGTAGGACGAGGACGGCAGTGATGGTCTTCATCCCATGGAGACCAACGACTCCGACAACGAGGAGGAGCACAGAGGAGGAGGAGGAGCGAGACGAGTCCAGGACAGTGACTCTGAGCAGGAGGACGACGCTCCCAGGAGGGGCCACAGCAGCAATCACTCTGATTCAGAACAGGAGGAGGCTCCCAGCAGGGGACACAACATTCACTCTGACTCAGACGAGGAGGTGGTACCCAGGGGCCACAGGCATCACAGTGACTCTGAGGAAGAGGCCCCACCCAGAGGCCAAAGCCACCCTTCTGACTCTGAGGAGGAAGCCCCCGCCAGGGGCCAAAGCCACCGTTCTGACTCTGAGGAGGAAGCCCCCGCCAGGGCCCAAAGCCACCGTTCTGACTCTGAGGAGGAAGCCCCCGCCAGGGCCCAAAGCCACAATTCTGACTCTGAGGAGGAAGCCCCCGCCAAGGGCCAAAGCCACCGTTCTGACTCTGAGCAGGAGGAGGCTGCCCCCCCCAGAGGCCCCAGCCGCCACACCGACTCTGAGCAGGAGGAGTCGTCGCCACCGGTCAAACGCACAGCCAGCGCCTCCCCGTCCCCAGAAAAACACAGAGGAGGAGCAGGAGGCAGCGCTTCAGATGACGAGGAGGCTCCTCCTCCTCTCAGACAGAGGAGGAAGAGCTCCTCAGACATGGAGGAGGAGGATGAAGAGGCCATCAGCGAGAGGAAGAAGAAGACAGCCGCCGTCGCAGACAGCGACTCAGAGAAGGAGGAAGTGGGCACGAGGAGGAAGAGAAGAATGTCTGACAGTGACTCTGACACGGAGAAAGCCAAGAAGGACGATGCAAAGAGACATTCTGAGGAGGAGGAGGAGGCGGGTCCAGGGGAGAAACGAGGAGGGAAGTGGAAGGCTGTGATGCAGTCAGACAGCGAGGATGAGGAGGTTGCGGGAGGCAAGACGAAGGCTGGCAGTGATGCTGAGCAGGAGAAGAAGGGAGCGAGTGATGACGATGATGAAGATAAACCAGGTACACTTTGGGTTCAAATTGCACTTGGGCTGATGTCCTGGGGTTTCCTGTTTGATACCATAATGAGTATTTATAATATTGGTGAGATATCTTCAGTCGTTGATTAGAAATTGGATAATCCAAAATATTCTCCCCAGACTTGAAGTGAAATACGGGAGTCACTATGTTGGTACACAAACGAACGCATACAACAACTAATGATCGCCTGTAGGCATTATGATGTTCAGATGTTTTGGTTATGAAACTTTGTTTCATCTGATTTTGATATAAAGCTTATGATGCTTTCATTAGTAGCTTGATTTTAGTGACCTTCTGATTAACAGACGGCCTCTTTAACCACTAATCTATTGTATCTGCCCTTTAAAATAGTTGTTTACTGTGAATTGACACATGAGCATAAATACACTGGGTCCAGATAATGTTCAATTGTTCCTGTTTAGTTTGTGTTGTCAACACTGACGTGTCTTGACGGTTCTGTGTTGTTCACAGCTTTAGAATTACAGTCCAGTAAATCACTCAGTTCTCCATGGCACACTAACACCTAACCAACATGTTCTAAAAATAGATTTTTGTGTGTCTGTCCAGTAAAGCGGAAGAAGGCCATTCTGTCAGACAGTGAGGATGATGATGATGAGGACAAGGCTGACAAACCAGGTAAGACCTCCCATCTAAGAACCCTGCCCCCTTTCTGAGAACCAGGAAGTGTTTTTGGTTGACATCAATGAGTGAGTTCTATTAACAAGGTACCACAATAGCCCATGTCATATGAGAGCTCGGTAACATATTTCTTATGTGCTACTGTATATAGAGCTGGGCATAGCAGCCAGGAAACATAGGGAACAGATGGGCCCATCTGCCTTACCTCTTATCCCTAAACTTTTTATTGCATTTTTTACTATTTTGAAAAACATTTTAGAATATCAGTAGTTCAAATAGCCGATCTACAAGCTCACAGTCACAATGTGTCGATGTAGATCGGCTAGTTGAACAATTTGAAAAAGTTTTTTAAAATGGTAAAATATGGCTAATACGTTTAGGCATAAGGGGTAAGGCAAGATAGGGCCCCAGAGCATGCATGACACAGCTGGTCCCTTATGTTTCAAGGCAGCCATCATTGTCATCAACAATTTTCTTACTGGCCCCAGGTTTAAGTCCATGTTAAGTCCTTAATTGGAAGGATTCACATTTGAATTGTTTAATGTAGCCACTGCCACCTTCCCGTGACTCCATTTGGGATCCTAACCCACAGTTTGAGAACCTCTGTTTTAAATTATATCACTGTAATCCTTAACCATCAAAACATAGGTGTAGACATGACCTATTCTGTATTATCATGTTTGGTTTAGGAGATAGGATGCAAAAATGTGGTTATGGCCAGGGGTGCACATAACTTTTTAGGTCTGGTACGCAGAAGAGCACCTGGACATGTGACTTGGTGCGCATGGCGCCCGTCCCGTTTTGTCAACGGGGGGGGGGGGGCGTTCAGCCCGGACAGTTTTGTCAACGGGGGGGGGGGGGGGGGGGGGGGGGGGGGGAGAAAAAAAGGACGCTCTGCTTCTAAATTCCGCCGATTTTCGCCGTTTTTTTTTTCTCACGCTGTTAGATAAAGCCCCCAAGGTTGGTGCCCTGTGCTGCTGCGCTGATTTTATCCGCCAGATTGGGACGTTCACGGCATATTTTGCACCATTATGGTGCGTTCATCATCGGTGACGAGTGCCTAACAGCCGCTGCTGCCTGCGTGCACGCAGTGAGGCAATGCGAGGCGATGCGAGGCGACGCAAGTCATATCTCTACCCCTGTGCCTAATGGCTGTACATGGGGCCGACGGGTGCTTTAGAGTGATTGTGTGAGTGTGGCTTCAGGAAGTAAATTCCTAGCCTCGATCTCCAGGCTTTTATTTTTTATTTTTGCTAAAAAATAAAAGCTTGGAAATTCCTGTCCCAGCTGTTGGTGCGCAAAAGCGCCTTGCGTCGCCTGATGTGGTGCGCATTTTTTATTTTGGGTGCGCATGCGCACCTGCGCACCAGTTATGTGCACCCCTGGTTATGGCGGAAAGTAAAATGGCTGCCAAGGCCACTAGGGAGCGTTTTTTGCGACGGCTCCATGTCCAAAATTGTTCACGGGCCCCAAACCGTAGCCGATCGATGAGCTCAAAACACGTTGCTTCGAGACGCGTTTCGAGCGTGCGGATTTGCTACTTTGGATGCTTTTGTGTGACGATGTAGTATGATCAAGTTGGGTGTTATTTACGAAAAAACACAATTTGTATGAGAGGTTTCTGCTCGACGACAACGATATGTAAAAAGAAAAACAGCCTCATGTGTGCCTGGGTCTGTATTAAGATGAGACCTTTATTGATCCCGCTGGGGAAATTCAGTCGCCAAAGACAGTACAGCAGTTAAGTACAGATTACAGGGCAGGGGAAACATTTCTGTAGATACACAAGTAACACCATCAGTAAGGTGACAAAAAGAAAAGGGGGAAACAATTTAACAAATAATAATATATAAATAAGATACAATATTGTCTGTCTGTATGTCCAGTGATGAAGCGGATCAGAGCGGTGTCAGACAGTGACGGAGGCTCTGACGGCGGCCCTGACAAGAGCATGGCCGCCAAACTGAGGGAGTTGGGCTCCGACAGTGAGGATGAGGAGGACGAGGCGAGGAGGAACGCCGGCGAGAACAAAGATGAGAAGACGCTGTTTGGCAGTGACAGTGAATCAGGAGGAGAAGACCAAGAAGAGTGAGTACTAGTAGTGTTACTGATGTCATTATTGTTTCTTAGTTGTTTTTACTGTGTTTTATCTGATGTATTATTTGAGCTTTTTGACAACATCGGTATCTGAAATTAATTATGCAGCCGATGGTCTCAATTTGTAACCTCTTTTCAACCTGATGTCCTTGTTCTGGGCATGTCATATAGTTAATGTTTTCAAAACTTAAAAAACTAAAAGAAAAGAAAAAAAGCAGATATACAAGCTCACAAAGTGTCACAATGAAATTGACATGAAAATATTTGAAAACCACTGATTTAACCATCAGGGTTTCATCGGCTGCACCCTGGTGGCAAAAAAGTTTTTTTTTAAATGTTCTCTCCAAACCATGTATTGTATCTTTTGGCAGTATGTTATCAAGCAAGATTATTCAACATTTCAAACATACTTTTCTTAGTAACACCGTAACAGTGATTAGGGCTACATAATAAAATGGAGTTTAGAGTTATGACTGTTATTACTAAAGCCTATGCCAGATTTGGCAGTTTTGTCACAAACTAATCAATGTGTATAACACATCAGCTACATAATTGCTGATAGCAATGTCATCAAAAAAGTCAAATAATGGCTGACATATTGGCTTACTTGCTTATATCGGCTAGACCAATATATCACTCGGGCTCTGATTATTACTGGTGGTGCTGCTACTATTTAGTTATTATGACTGTTCTCTACTAAGTTGTTGGTGGATACTAGTGACTGGTTGTTTTCTCTACAGGAAAATGATCGCAGACATCTTTGGAGAGTCTGGTGATGAGGAAGAGGAGTTTACAGTAAGGATACACATTATCTCATCTTTCAGAGGGAGTTTCACAGCAATATTCTCCTCCCAACTCCACTCACAATTGTTAAAAAACAGAGATGTTTTTTCAGTAACAGGGTTAGGGCATTCACGAATAGTGATTTTTAGCATTCGAATTATTCGACCTAAAAGTAGTCGAATATTCGATTATTCGACGGTGATATATAAACATTTTTTCATCCAATACAAACGAGCCTTTATCATTAAAATGCCGTATTGCAAGCCTTGAAAACAATCAGCGATTAAAGGGTTAACTAATGAAAGCCAGCTGTGCGTTCTGATTGGTCTAAACCCAAATCAGCTGGTCCAGGCATAGCAGATGTACAACTGCACATTGCCTCACGGATGAACGCGTTGTGAGCTTGTAGATCTGCTATTTTCGCTACAACACTCTCCTACGACGAAGCCTAGCATAACATGCGTTGCTGCTGCTCTGCTCTGCGATACCACGGCTCTGGTTGAAAAGAAACGTAGCGAACTTATTAATTCAGTTCATTTAACTTGGAATAAGTCAAATGATTTTCCAAGCCTATCCCATCTACAATATGTTCAACAACAACCACAGTTCCATCCTTCGGTCCGGTCGTTACAAGGCATCTTTCTGGCATGCACGCTGCTGTTTCAGCGCACCACTACACTTTGAGTGACGGCACAACGTCACATACAGTATGAAATGATTTGACAACAATCAACCATGAATGGATTAGGAGAACTACAAACACGAGAGCTCATAGCTGCTTGTCTGCTGTTGAGAAGCCCCTGCTAAAAAAGAAAAATCAACAAAATAAAAAAAAAAAATGAAAATAATAAAAATAATAGCGATTATTCGACGTCGGTTTACAACGTCGAATAGTGGCTTTGATATTCGAATATTCGAATATTCGACTATTCGGTGAATGCCCTAAACAGGGTTGTCCCCCGTCTCTTTAGTAAACAGAAAATAACATTTTCAGGTTGTGATGCCCATTTCATCCAATCAGGAAATAACTCATACAGGATAAGCAAGTGCTATTGAAAGTGATGAAACAAATGAATGAGCAGACACAATTGGAACTGTAAAACTATAAAATTGAAGCTAATAAATGAGTGTCCCACCTGAAATTATTAATTTCTGTTTACTAAAGAGCTGGAGAGACAGGGATACCCCTGTTACAGACAGACACTATAGCAATGATTATTATCAGAATATAGAGATTTTACCTTTTTAGCAACTACCTTTTTTGTTTAAAGCAAAGAAATATCACTTACACTACCATTTTAAAGGTTTATATTTCTATTACCTCTATAGACAACAAAGTGTTCCAGTGTCCATGTGAGTATGGTTGTTCTGTGTGCAGGGCTTCAACCAGGAGGAGCTGGAGGGAGAGCAGAAGAAGGAGGCGGCGGGGCAGGTGGAGGAAGACTCTGACTCTGATGAAGGCGTGGGCAGAGGTGGTAAAGAGTAGGTGTCTTCACACTGATCCTGGACCAGCTTATCATCCTCTAGCTTCATCCTTCTCTCTCTAGCTCTCTTGTTCTCTTTCTCTATCTGTAACATCTTTCACCAACATTGCTCTTAGGAAGCATTCATTGAACAGTTTGCACCCAGGTGACTTAATGTGTCTCGACTCGCTGTCTCACACACGCTCTGCTCTCTCAACATAGTACACACACACACACACACACACACACACACACACACACACACACACACACCCTTGTGCCCGGTCTACCAGTTAGTACACATACAAGAGCTTTTTCCAGGGAATATCTTTAACACCAACTTTATTTATTCATGAAGCATTTTGTTGATATAACTACTGATGTCTCTTACCTAAATGCCGTCATGACACACGGCCCATGACGGTACCTGTAAAGTATGGGTTTGCGTTCACATTTCACACTCGCGTGACTGTCTGGATAACAGTCCAGGCATTCTGACAACGCAGGGGGATGTGATATTAACGGCACGAAATATACCGGCACACATTCCCACACAATGCCCACATTAAACATACCAGTAAATTGTAGATGTTTAAAGCAAGTCGGAGTGGGGGTTTAACAGTAGTTGATAGGAACACACATTGATTGACATTACATTTGTCTGTATTTTTGCAAATGAATTAACTTAAATGTGCACAACAATGAGATAGAAATCACCAGAAATGTCTAAAACTGTTACTTTTCAGGATTCAATTTTTTTTATAGCAAAAGTAGCAGATCTACAAGCTCTGCTACTTTTGGATCGTGGATCTGCTACTTTTGATGATTTTGTGTGACACTGTAGTATGACCCAAGTAGGGTGTTAATTTACGAAAAAACTGAAAGTTAGAATATGGAGAAATTAGCTTTCTGCACGAGAACAACGAAATGTAGTATGCATCCCTCTGCTTCACGTACGTGCGCGTGTGTGTGTTCAGCCTCAGCTTCATGTCAGACTTTGACCTGATGTTGGCTCGTAAGAAGGCCATGGGCGGGAGGAGGAGGAAGCACAGAGACGGAGGAACCTTCATCAGCGACGCCGACGACGTGGTCAGCGCCATGATCATCAAGATGAACGAGGCCGCAGAGGTCAGTCAGTCCTCTGACCTGCACTATAACATCCCCTGTTTACTAGGGTTTGTCACCATTACAACATTTAAGATGATGGATTAATTGTCATACAAATAATTGCGATCAACGATTTAATTTTGGTATTGAACATATGAAGACAAATTACATTTCTGTTTGCCTTTTAGGCTTTGTAAAAAAAATTTGCATAGGACAGATATGACAAATAACACATCACCCGCCAAGGTATTAAACATTGTTTGTTATCCCCTTGCCAGCGTAATTACCTTAATCCGATGAATTTTGAAACGCCGTGGAGGCGACATTGTATTCCAAAAAAACAAAAAAGGCAGAGGGAAGGGGTAAGAGGAGGGATCTGTGTATTCAGACGGACCACAACGTTCCAACCGTGATCCGCCATTTTGGGGCCGGGGCTCGCTGAAAACAGTGGTTTTCAATGCAAAAAAACAGAAACTGAGTTACAGACGTTTTTCTGAAATCCCCGGAAGTGACGTTTTTTGGAATGATCTCACATCCACATACTACTTCTCTCATTGACGATGGATCATCCCAGAACTGTGTTACGGTGCCTAAAACAGCGTGCCTAATTTTTTAAATAGAACGACTTTATGCCATTTGGCGGACAAGTGCGATATTTAAGACTTTTCATTGGTTCAATATTTATAAAGCCCACAAACTATTTTCACTTTAATGTACATTTTGTTTTCTTCAAAGATGGTATATCTACAAGCTTATAACATTTCTCATTGTGACACATTGTGAGCTTGTAGATCTGCTATTTTTACATGGCACTCCTGCACAATGAAGCGGGGCATTCATTTATGAAATAAAAAAACATTCAAATGAGGAGCTGCAAGGTTTTTGCCTGACAGTGACTTCAGGTATGTAGGGTGTACCGTTCTTATCTAACTGCTGGTTCGATTCCCAGGAGGACAGAACGCTCAACGCTCAGAAGAAACCAGCGCTGAAGAAGTTGACCCTGCTGCCTGTCGTTGTCATGCACCTGAAGAAGTAGAGTATTATTGATAAATAATAGGGGTGTGCCGATATACTAATTTCATGAAACGATACGATACGATATTTGGCTCACAACTTCGATACGATTTCGATACGATACGATACGCACTTTTTTTATTATGAAAATATATGGAGGAGAAAAAAAGAAAATGCAAACAAATAATTCTGTTTTTGCATTATTCAGACATACAAACTTGTAGCTTTTCAGCTACAATAGCCGTTTTGAATCCAAATAGTATGACACCTGACCCGAAAAAAAAAACATGTTGTCACTCTTTTCACTTCGGGGCCGTTTGCATGCCTGATTATTATGATTGTAAAAAAAAAAAAAAAAAAAAAAAAAAAAATTTTTTTTTTTCAAAAACGATATTTTTTTTCCCCAAAACGATACATATCGTCGCGAAAACGTATCGCGATATATCGCGGGACGATATATCGGCACACCCCTAATAAATAATAGTGTATATGTTACAGTACATGTGGAAAATCAGTCAGATTGAAAAAGGAGTGCTCGTTTTCCGGTGGGCGTGAGATGAAGCGAGCGGGAGGCTTCGACATCGCCGCCTGTGCTGCAAAACGCTAAATGTTCCAAAAGAGTGAAAAGGGCTACAAGCTCAGAACGCGGAATGATGTCACAGATAGAGAAAATACCGCATTCCACACCTCGCCAATAGTATGAACTGGTACACACTTCCTGTGTCCTGTGTGGGCGTCATTTGTTGTCAGACCTCGCAAACATCCTGTGATCAACGTTTGCTAGTGTGTTGCTGACACCGTCGGGTCTCGAATAATTAAAAAGATCTCCTGATTTGTCTGTCTGAAAAATGCTATTTTAGTGTCAGAATGTTCTGAACATATGTGGCTAGGGAGGAATTGTTCCAGTGTTCATTTCAGTGGCTATGGGGCGAAAGAATCGTAATCTAATCTATGGTCACTCCTCAAGTGGAATTAAGAGTCTCGCAGCATACGGTAGTTGATGGGTACAATAACCCAATTGATGCTTCATCCAAACACTGTCATGTTGCTGAGGTTTGATGATGGTGTGTGTGTATATGCAGACAGGATCTGAAGGACACATTCATAGACAGTGGAGTGATGACTGCCATTAGAGAGTGGATCAGTCCTCTGCCAGACAAGAGCCTCCCAGCACTACGAATCAGAAAGGAACTACTGGGGATTCTACAGGAAGTAAGATCACTGTCCTACTTTCTGTCTCTCCTGCACTGTCTCCCTCTCAGCTGTCCTACTTTCTGTCTTTCTCTCCTACACTGTCCCTCTCAGCTGTCCCACTGTCTGTATTCCAAAGCTATCGGTAATAATCATGTTATTTTTGTATTCTGTATATCAATGATTTCATCCGTTTTCCCCTGCAGCTGCCCAGTGTGAGTCAGGAGACGTTGAAACACAGTGGGATTGGACGTGCCGTCATGTTCCTCTATAAACACCCGAAAGAGGCCAGATCCAACAAAGATCTGGCACTCAAACTCATCAGTGAGTACCTGATCATTATTACCTGTGTGACTCACCAGTGAGTACCTGTTTTTTGTCTTCCTAGACTCCAAATAATCTGGACATCAGGCAAATCACCGTTGTTAGGCAGTGGCAAGTGGTGGGTATTTATTGATCAGATGACTGTTCTCTCTCCAGACGAGTGGTCGCGGCCCATCTTTGGCCTGACGTCCAACTACAAAGGGATGACGAGAGAGGAGAGACAGCAGAGAGACCTTGACCAGCAGATGCCACAGAAAAGAAATTCAAGGTACAACTAACACTAACCTTAAACATTTGAATCCTGTTTTGGGCATATGAGGTTTCCACCCAAAAGAGACAATATCATGTATGATTGTCAATAATTCTACAAATTTGATTTCTCTATTCCCGTTTTCTCCCTTTCATCTCAGTTTTTTTCCCTCCACAATAGTGTTCTGTCGTTCCCCTTGTATGTTCAATCATTCAGAATCATTCAAGTTCCATTTGCGCACACTTTTCCCTTAACATCATATAGCTCTCTCTCTCTCTCGTTGTCTGTCTCTCCTCTCTCTACTGTCTTTGTTTTCTCTCATCACCCCCCCCCCCCCCCCCCCCCCAGTCAACCCCCGAAGTTAGCGGTGAGGTCTGAGGAGCCTGATGTCTTCTCTCCTCCAATCAGGTTCATTGCATGGTTGCACTGCTAGTCCCGCCTCTTTGCCTGATTGGTTGAGTTGGAACCTGTTGTTGTTGTTGTTATTGGTTGAAGGTCCATAAGTCAGAGGATGTCAAAGAAGTTGTCGTCCTGTTCATGCAGAGTGTGTGTGTGTTGCACGAAGACACTAATGTGAACGTAATGATCTGATGAATAGTTAAAGGTAGGGTAAGTGATGTTTTTTGGTTAAAACAAAAGGTATTTTGTTAAAAGGTTAAAATACTATATTTTGATAGTAATCATTGCTATAGAGTGTTTTTTCAGTAACCGATGTCTCCCCGTCTCTCCAGCTCTTTAATAAACAGAACATATTTTTTTCGGTAGGTGTCAAAATCTCAGCCAATCAGGAGAAAGTACCCATTTGTAAGCTTAATTTGTATAGTGTTCCAGTTCCAATTTTGTCTGCTCATTTCTTAGTGTCATCACTTCCAATTTCACTTGTTTAATCTATATCCTGATTGAGTTCTCTGTCCTGGTTGGATAAAATTGGAAATGAAACTGAAACGAAAATGCATTTTCTGTTTAATAAAGAGCTGGAGAGACAAGGAGACTCCTAATACTGAACAAACACTATAGCAATGAGTACTATCAGAATATAGAGCTATTTAACACTTATTTTAACCAAAGCAAATCACTTACCCTACCTTTAATCATTTCAGTTATTGATCGATTGGTTTGATAAATGCACAGTTTGTCACTGGGTGTGTCTCTGATTACATTCAGTCTTCTCTGTGTCAACTATCAACACGTCAGATCCTAGTTGAGTGACATTACAATCAACCAATAGTAAGGAGTAGAAGGATCAGATCCTAGGTGAGTGACATTACAATCAACCAATAGTAAGGAGTAGAAGGATCAGATCAGCTCAAGCAGGGATGAGGCCTCGAGGCTGGTTATAAAGACGGACCAATGTAAGTTCTAGAGGAGTTCTAGTGTTGGAAGTTGGAACTTCTCTTAGGATCAAGAATGGGAACCCTGCTGCTACCCCGTCCCACCTTCTGACCACATCGCTCTCTCTGGTTGCCATTCTATCCATTCATTTAACTCTAATTCTGTCTGTCTGTCTGCCTGCCTCATTGTTCTTTAAAGTGGTTTTAATGTGTAAACGAAGCAGTGAATTGGTATCAGTATGATATTATTAGGAGTTATTGAGTGTGTGATAATAACTAACTGCTGGCCAGTGTTAGGAGTGACTCCACGTTCTGTCTGTAATCGTGATGTTTCAATGTCTTGTTTCTATTGAACACTGACCCGAAAGGACCAACCGCTTATGACTGATTGTATACCTTGACTCTTAATCTGTGTCTCTGTCTGTCTGTCTGTCTCAAGTTCTGGAGGTCAGACTCCTCGTAGAGACCTGGAGAAGCAGCTTACTGGAGAAGAGAAGTAAGTGTCCATGTCACTGAACCCAAACATTCACCATAATAAACCATCTTGTTATTAGTGGTTATTAATGTTTTTACTGGACTTTGCCCGCGTTACTGTCAGTTGACATCTCTCTTTCTTTCTCTCTCTCTCTCCCCCACTCTTCTCGCTCTTTCTTTCTTCAGAGCGTTGAGACCAGGTGATCCAGGCTTCTGTGCCCGGGCCAGGGTTCCTATGCCGTCTAACAAAGACTACGTGGTCCGACCCAAATGGAACATAGAAGTGGAGTCCGCCAGGGTCAGTGTCTTTTCAAATAACAATGTTTTAACATACTTTTCTCACATCTCACATCACAAATATATTCCATTGAGTAGTTCAATTAGAGATATTCCGACCATTTCTTCCTTTGCGATACCTTAACCTGTACTGATCCGATACCAGTGCGCTTTATCTAGTTTGACAATCAGTCATAACTGAAAAGAACATAAACAAATCTTGGAATGAATAACAATTCCTTTATTAAATTGTTAAAAGTTCAGCTACAATTAGTAAAACAAGACATTTATGTAGGACATTAACAAAAATTGTGTCGACACATTCACTGCCAGGTATTAATGAATTAATTCATCCACCACTGCCAGCGTTTTTACCTTATTTTGACGATGCACGGAGACCCACAGAAGCCACGATGTGGACACGGATGTAAACAAAAGCTGTCTGGGGGGAGGACGAGGGTCTCTATCCACCGGAACAAAAACATTGTAACCGTGATCGTCTGTTCTGTTATCGGTAGTTGAATATGGCCAAAAAACGCTGTCTGGGAGAAGAAATCTGAGCTAGATGTGTTTTTCTAAATCTCATCACAGAGGAGTGGACAGGGTTATCGGTTCTATCGTTCTCTCGCGGTCAAGGCATCATTCATGGGTTGGCGAAGAGCGCCCTCTAGCATAATCACTAAAAACATGTTTTTTTTCAATGGCAGTCAAGTGTTGGACTTGAAATGACTGAGATCTCTGTCAATGGCAGGGAATGTGTTAAGCGTAAATGAGCTCTCATCTCATGATTACATGATCTGATAAATTACATGATATCGAATGGGTGCAGAGACCGATTTCCAGATTTATTTTTTTGCAATATCGGAGGCATTCCCGATACTGGTATCGGAAGAAAATTAACCCTGATTTATTGACTAAATCGGTTGACATTTGTGGCATTGGATCTAAATTAGTTGAGGTGAATTCATTCATGGCGTTAGTTCTGCTGACCCAGACTTAATACCGTTGGTTCTCAACGTGGGGTCTGGGGACCCCCAGGGGTCCTTGAGGAGCTTCCAGGCTGTCCAACAGCTAAATGATTATTTATAGTTGGGAATAAAAATGGACTCTCAGAGTTCACTCGAGTGTACACTCAAGGTTAAATTAACACTGAGGATTTTACAGCATTGATTGGTTTATTTTATTTGGTGATATCACATAAAAAGAGCACAATAGCACTTTTCCGACATACAGACTTTGCATCAGCGAGGATGAAGACACAATAAAGCCAGAGGGCTAATTTACATTGTGGTCCCCTTCACAAAAAGACACTAACAAACAAAAACACAACAATACACCAGACAGATATACACAACTAGAGTCTAAGAAATGTGCAGTCAATGCATTTAACCTATTTTAACCTATAAATGTGCAGTCAATGTATTTAACCTATTTTGTGCTATGTACCTACACCACATAAAGTTCACTGTTTAACATTTAAGGCAGGGGTGGGCAACTTTGTAGATGGTGAGGGCCACTAAATGTCCAGTTTTCCAGTAGTACCCCATTACTCAAAAAGCCCATAATAGTCACACATGTGATAAATAAGGGATATTAACTATTATTATTTGTTGTAAGTTTGTTTTTATTTAGCATTTACTAATGCTTCTATCAACTTACTACAGCTGTACTGCTAAACAAAACTTCACATTCCTGATTATGCCTTTCAGAGTATTGCTGTAACCTTGGCTTAAAAATATACAAAAATGAACACTAGAATTATAGTTAATAAGGCTTCTATTAAAATAAACGAGAGCGCGCTCTACTGGTGGACTGTTGTAATAAAAATGGTTCATAGTAAGTTGCATGTTTGGAACAGCTGAAGGCAATAGTTCACCATTTCGGATATGTTTAGATTACTTTGTTTTTCTTTGTGATTTCAAAAGTAAAAAAAAAAGAAAAGATTTTGGCCTGGGCCGCGGGCCGCCAGTTGCCCATCCCTGATTTAAGGTGTGCGAACCAAACGGTCTATTAAAGAGCATATTTTAGCATTTAGTAACCATTTGGGTAACTAGCAGCAGCAGGGCTAATGGATTGTATATATATTTGACTAAAAGAAAAATGAACCATTTGGGGTCCCAGAGATAAAAAAAGCATATCAAATGGGGTTCTGTGGCCTAATGCATATCAAACTGGGCGGGTGAGGTCGTTCTTGAATTAAAAAAAGGTTGAAAATCACTCATCCTGTACCAGGAAGAGTTGTTTTAGGAAGCTGTGATGTGGTTGGTCCCTCTTGTTAGACGCAAAAAAAAGGCATCAGCCGGCTGGAGAAGCACAAGCGTCATTTTATTGAGCAGAGGAAGATGCACCGTCCTGTGGGAGCGGTGAAGCTCAACGTGGATGGCAACGAACGATGGAAGATGTAGAGCCCGCTGTTAACCTGTAGAGGGCAGTAAGTCCCCACGTGACTGGCCTCTGTTGGGCCTGCCAGTGTGCACTTAAAGCTCTATGCACAGCAGCCATATTGGACAGAAATTGGGCTGTTTCCATACTTTCTTCACAGGTTTTTACCAATGATGCTAATTAAGGTTGTGTTCCATTCTGGTCAAACGGAGTCAGGGTGCTGATATTTTGCATGTTGGCTCACTTATTGGTCCCTTATTATGAGTGTGTAACTCTGAGAGTGTGCAAATGCATTTGTTATGGGGGTCCTTGAAATATACACTAAATGGAAGAGAGCCTTCACTAGAATCATTGGTAAGACCTGTGAAGGAAGTAAGGAAGTATTTCCAATATTGCTGCTGTGCATAGAGCCTATTGAAGCTAACTCTTAAACCTGTGACATGCATGACCTGGTGGTTTTGCAGTGTGCACTGTTTTACTTGACGATATATCTTAACCACATTCAACCTGGTGTCCCTGTCATTATAGGCTGATATATATACTTTTCTACAGATCTATTAAGCTCACAACGCATCACATCGCAACACATTTGAGCTTATAGATCAGCTATTTTCCCAAACTATCGTACAACGAAGTATAGAATATGGCTTAAGTTGTTAAATGAACTATTATCAAAGCGTAGTGTAGTACCTAGAGGACACTATGTGCTAACTGCATGGGCCTGCGTCTGACAGTGTGCTGTGTTGGTTAGATTCGCAGTATGGTTGCTTGGTAATGGAATAGAAAGCGACTTTGCTGCTCATATTGTTGACATGATATATTGATTGCTTTAATGTGTCTTGTTTACTAGCAGTTTGTATTGAATAGCATTGCCAAAGCATGTGTGTGTGTATATATATTTATATATGTTACAGTACGTGTGGGAAACCAGTCCATGTGGGAAAAGCGGTTAGCCCGTCAGCTTCCCGTTAGTCATTGTTATGTTTTAGGTTTTTTTGCCCGGGCTGCTGCATGCTCGCCCGGCACCCCGGCCTGGTCTCCTACTGTACGGCACATAGCCATCGTGTCCCCGACCATCCACTCTCAGGGCGCATGAGATGGTGTGTACATATACTGTATGTAAACTTCAGTGTCTCTCTCTGTAGGGTCCATTAAAGAAAGGCGTGTCTCGCGTCGACAAACAGTTTCGTCGTTTTCAAGACATCCGTCGCCTGACGAAGACGGGTCACGCCGTGAAGATCAGCGTGCAGGGGAACCACATGCCACTCTGATGAGCCAACGCTCATTTCCCTTGTTTTCTTTTTAATGTTTTTTATTTTTTAGTTATTTCACAGCAATCCAAAAAAAAAAACGCCCCCCCCCCCTCTCCCTCCCTCCCTCTCCCCCTTTGTTCCTTTAGTTGGTTGTACAGAAACATGACGTGTGTGTGCCTGTAGGAGGCGTTGTTTGGCCTGTCTGTCTGAACAAGGACAGACCACTGCAGGCATGTATGGCCCTGCTAGCTGCTCTCTTAGACTGTCTGTCTACCTGTCTGTCTGTCTCTGTGCGTGTCTGTCTCTCTCCCTGCCCACCCCAGCTCTGTTCAGACAGCTGAGTAGATGTCAGATATGCAGTAAAGGGTTAAGTATAGTTGCTGTCGGGCAGAAACCTTGTAGATCCCAAACTGCTACTTTTCAGCAAAATGGTAAAACAAATACAGAAAGTAACTGCGTTCAAAGAGCTCCAATGTCACAAGCTCTTTTCAATAGATTTGTTTTTCATTTTGATTCATTCAATATTTATAAAAAAAAAACCTCACAGACAGAGCTAACCACTTTAAACCTGGCCTTCCTATTTTTGGGATGAAAAGGTAAAAGAAATGTCCAGAATCTTTTCACTTTTTTAAAGATTTTGTAAAGATGCCACAACTACAAGCTCTTGATGCCACGACTACAATGCATCAGTGACACGCAAGATTGTCCATCTTCACTTCTTTTTGAAATGTCAGTGTTTATCTGGGGTGAGAGGGACATGGATGAATACTCTGTCCTGCTCCTATCCACCTCTCATCATAGAACATATTATTTTTGGCTGCCAGTGAGTGGCATTGGGTGTCTTGGTATGACTGTTTTGTGCAGGCTTAATAATGTAGTTCAGTTTGTGACCGTGCCACCTTGGCGACAATTTTGTGAGATTTGCCATTTTCACTACTTTTCTGCGACACACGTCATACGAAAAAGTAAGGCATTCAATGCAGGGGAACAATATAAAACGTTCAAATATGGAGATACAAGGTTTCTGCGCCGACAGCGGCGATATGCATTAAGGGTTTGCTCTGCTCCGTACCAAGTGGGAGTTAAATATGGAGAAACGTATCTCCATATTTTAAATGTCTTGTTTTTCGTAAATGACTGCCCTGCTTCATCATATTAGTAGTGTCACCCAAAAGTAGAAAAAATAGCCGATGTTCAAGCTCACGTTGCGATGTGACACGTGTGACCTTGTACATCTGCTGCTATTGCTATATTTTTTTAATCTTTTTTTTTTCTTCCATTTTCTGAAAAGTAACAGTTTAGGACAAATTCTTTCCACTCGTCGGTGACTATTATGTTCAAATATGTTGTGTACCAGGCAGTGAGGGGTTAACTCTGTGTACCAGTGAGGCATCAATCTGTACCAGAAGGTTGTGTATTATGTGTGATACTGTGTTTCTGCACTGGACTCACTGGACTATACTTTTCATAATAAAGGGTTCTACTCATCATTGCTCTAATCTCCAGTTTGATTTGATTGTATTTTGTTATTTTACTGTGGGGAAATATTATATTAGACCTAAAGCCGATTCTACAAATGCCCTCTAAATCAGTAGTTCTCACACTTTGAAGATTTTTCAAAAATGGCAGATATACAAGCTCGCGGCACAAAGTGACACTCTGTGAGCTTGTATATCTGCTATTTTTCGGTTAACCCAAATATGGTTAATTTATGAAGATAGACCATCCCAGAGCCTTCTATTGGACAGTTAAGTCAATGAGGGGGCAGAAATGGCGCCAGTCACATGGTTCATGTAAACTCGAAATGGTGACAAACGCAAACGCTCATAGACTCTAGTGCATTCCGTACATTTCCGGTTCAGAGCTTTGTCACTATTCGCCAATAGAAGTCTATGAAGAAGACCTGGCCCTATGAAGTGAACGGAAGTGACGCAACTCTCCTTATGTCTCTGGACCATCCCAATTGGAGACACTAGAGGCGAAACGGTACACAAATCCTCAAGCTGACTTGGGAGACCCAAATGGTCTCCCAAGTCTGACGGTGCGTTTTAACAGCGGGCAACTCTGGGCGATGCCGGGCGATATCGCCCAAAAAGATAAAGAAAATCCATCTTTTGGACGATATCGCCCGGCTTCGCCCGATCGCCGGCTCTCATAGACTTTCTTTATATTTTGGGCAATATCGCCCGAGAATCGCCCAGTATTGCCCGCTGTTAAAACGCAGGGTCACAGCAGATCTCGCTAACGTCCTATGTTTACTGGTGTTAGATCCCGCGAGAGTGTTGCTGGCACAGAGAAAGGTCTATAATGAATAGATTTTCTCCTGATTTGTCTCCCTGAAAAAAAGCCATTTTAGTATTAAATCTTGGGAAGATTGTGTGGCCTGTGACAATCGGGTCCAATAGTTAGTTCAGTGACCATGGGGCTAAAGAATGGTTCAGAAGCTGTGTTCACGTTCACTCTCCCATTGGCATGAATTGACTCCAACCTGCTTCCGGTCTCCTAAAAAGGCAGCCGCCTACTTCACGCAAATACGGGAAATAATCCGAAGATGGTGGTTCTTTCTTTTTTTGTCTTGGATTTAACCCATCGCATGGTAATTCTCATAGTTGTTATACCTTATAATCACTGTCATGATGCATAATGATCACTGTTCAAATGCATTATACCGTGATTATAAGTCACTTTAAAGGGCACTCTTTGTGTCTCCTACCACTGCTGCAACCCACTGCTCGTCATGAAATTATTGGCTTATGCGACAAAAACAAAAAAATATCCATGAATCCATGAAAGTCTCCATGGCGTGAGTAATCGATAGAAAACAAGTCATTTTAGGGGTGAACTATCCCTTTAAGTCACTAAGTGGTAATTTGTATAAGCAGATCATAATGCATTATAAGAATGTTTATAACACATGGGTAATATAAGACATGGGTAGCAACAGCGTGATATAACTTTGAGAGTGGCGACACTAGCGTAGACTCCCATTGTAAGAAAAGAATGCGGAAGTTCTCTTTCTATCTCAATGAGGAAGTTGCAATGTTTGGAACTACAGGAGGCAACACCCCCTCTTGTGGCGAGATCAGAGCATGACGTAACTCTCTCTTTCAATGGGTCTGGGTAGCAAGTGTTACCAAAAAGTCTATATACCCCAAAGGAGTGGGGTCCTTATGTATTGTTAGCAGTAGTAATGTCATTACCACTACTATACTGGAAGATACTGGTAATAGTGCTTGTAGTAATGTACTAGTGCTTGCACTAATAATAGTGGTACTTTCTAGTACTCTTATCATTGGTTGTAGTATTGTACTGGTACTGTATAATCAGTATTTTTAATAGTACTTTCAATAGTAGTAGTAGTACACTATTAATAGTAGCCTACTTGTCCAATATTGTAGTAGTGCTTGATAGAATTTCCTGACATTTAAACTGCAATAATTGAAGAAACAAAAACATATTTGGTCTTTCACCTAAAAAGGAAAACATTGAACATTGAATGAGTATATTCTTTTATTGTGTAGTTGTATTGTCAGCTGGTAACACGCATTAAAACACAGAACACAGCACTGGATTCACACAGAAACAAAAGAAGAGTTCAGATTGGACTAGGGGTGGGACGATAATCGTTATTATTGTTTTTCATGATCAAAAACCACTCACAATAATCTTATCGCAGAGATTTCAATATGTCGTGAAATTGTCATAAGGAAGCATTAGCATTTGTTGAGCTGCAAATTCAGTACCACTTAAACCCTCTATACTTGATAAAACGGACATGTAAAGAGCGCATTTGGTATACGCTCTTATTTCACTCCACACAAATCGATTTGCCAATAGTCGATCTACAAACTCACTACGTGTTGCAACTCAATCGCCCCAGAATAGGGATGGGGGTTCAAGTGGTATAACCAAAGTGGCATTTTAAATTTTAAGCATATTTTGATTATCGCGATTATATTTGCCACAATAATCGTGACATGTAATTTTCATATCGTCCTATCCCTAGATTAGACAAACAGCAAGGTTCTAAAAAAAATACACCTTTACACATTATTGATTACCATTATAGATTACACCATTATAGATTACTTAATTACTTCTTGGATTACATTATGTCCAGATGTGAGGTGCTGGGGACTGGGTAGTAAGTGTAAGCTCTTGTGAATGTTATGTGCAAAATGTAATCTTCAATGTAATCCAGTAGATCACATTCCTTAGATTAATCGGAGCGCTCATATTCTGTAATGTAATCAGATAATGCCTGGTTACTTTTAGGGTGTGCTGTGACTGGGTTTAGGTGAGTTACAAAAATTACTATTACAATGTCAAAATGGTGACCAAAAGGCAA
The DNA here is from genome assembly GCF_963454915.1 of Gymnoscopelus microlampas. Lineage (NCBI taxonomy): Eukaryota > Metazoa > Chordata > Actinopteri > Myctophiformes > Myctophidae > Gymnoscopelus > Gymnoscopelus microlampas. The sequence continues at coordinate 23,008,353 of NC_139945.1, read as the reverse complement.
AATGTAATCTATCACTTTGCTCAAAGGGGGTGTATGTGGTATGTGTTTAAATAAAATGATAATTATTAAAAGGTTAATGGTGTAACTATATTCCGATAATCATTGCTATAGTGTTTGTTCAGTAATGGCCAAGTCTCCCTGTCTCTCCAGCTGTTAAGTCAGGATACCAATTTCATCCAATCAGGAGGAGAGAGAACTCATGCATAATATGGCACAGGAAAAACTAGTGAAATCGAAAGTGCTGAAAAAATAAAACAAAATAGCAGACAAAAATGTAAGTATAACATTGAAGCTGATACATTATCTTCGTGGGGTTCTCTCTCCTGGTTGGATAAAACTGGTATCCCAACCTGAAAATGTATTTTCTGTTTTACAAATGTGCTGGAGAGATGGGGAGACGGGAGACCCCTATTACTGAACAAACACTCTACAGCAGTGATTACTATCAGAATATACAGCTATTTAACACTTAAGTTAACAAAAATATTATTCCCTTTTAAAGTAGTAAAATGAAAATCCCTTTACTTTCAGATGTGTTCAGTAGACCAACTGATGAGTCACCAACGTATCTGTCTTTGTCAAACATTCTTGAGAGTAATCCAAAAAGTAATTTGTTTTCTTGTTTTGTTTTCACAAGTATTCATAATCTAAGAACATTTTTACGATCACTGACAGGCACCTTCCCAACAACACATCAGCGTAATCACGTCATGTTCTATTTTCTTTATATAAAAGTTATATTACGATTAAAATCACAATCACGTTTGATTACATTACATGTAATCCCATTATGCCTGATTTATACTTCGTCGTACAAGCTCACAACGCGTGCACTATTGCCAGATTCTGCGAGAGAAATAAGCAACGAGGTCTATGAAAGCAAACCCAAAAGAAGTGACTAGGCTACCTGAGCACTTTAAACATATACGTTGGATATTTGAAAATAGCCAATCTACAAGCTCACAATGCCTTGCAATGCAACGCGTTGTGAGCTTGTAAATCGGCTATTTTCAAAAAATATTTTAAAAAAGTGACACATTTTGAATATTCTTTGAAATATTTTAACAACACAAATCTGGTATGGGGGTCCCTGGCACAAAATATTTTTAGATGGGTGGACAAATATATTAATTTGGGGGTCAAAATGTTTGGGAACCACTGGTTTAAACTACATTAGGAAACAAGCTCAAAAACAAACTACAGTTTAGAAAAACAACCGCAACCCACAAACTACAGACATTACAGAAAAACTAGCCCAAAGTCGCTAATAGTAAGCAGACATGGCAACACTGAACGTGTCGTGAGCTTTAGACCGGCTATTTTCGGCGCGTGACACCGTCGTACGACGAAGCATAAATTAAATTAATATTTCACCTCCAAAATGTTTGTTTTCTTCAAAAGAAATTCAAATCACTCACCCTGTTGAAGCCTTACATTCACGGAGAAGTTTTTGTTTTTGTCACATTCCTTCACAGTGAATGATGATGAATTGAAAACAAGAAATTAATTGATATAAAAATATTCAGTTATGACTGGTGTGACTCAGACAGACTCGAGGTCGGCACCGTTAGTCCTTTATAAGTTTTGTCATGTATAATGACTGTGGTGACAGTGTGACAGTGGCTGTATGTCTGTGGGAGGTGGCTCAGATCCACAAGGCCTGCTGCCTCCATCTACTTCATCAAAGCTCACGCCCACATTTAGCCGTAAAGGGCTTTTTTAGCCTTTTTACAGCCGCGCCCTGCCACGCCCCTTTTACGGTGGGTATAAAGATGAAATGAAGGGCCTCCATTTTGGAGTGAGTGATTATAGGACTGCCTTGTTTTGCGCACACACACGGTCAAAAATCTCTTTATAAACTCCAATACATCTCTCAGGGTATATTCCAAGTCTCTTGTAATCCAGTGTCTTCATTACATCCAAAACACTGAACTTTAATTACAACTTTACTGTTTAAAAAACAGGCCTGGACTTGTCATTTTTAGGGGCAAGGCCTTTAGTGTTTTCTTGAGGGCACAGAGGTCAGGGGCAGCAAGGCCATCAAATAAAACAACAATTTTAAGTTCACAGAAATAACGTAAGTAATTGAATTTAAGGGCTATAGATGATTTGTATTGTTAATACATAGTTTAACTATCATTGAAATAAATAAATAAAGTTTTACACAAAATCATTTATTGTATTTACAAATTACCAATATTTGTAGAAACTCCTGAATCAAAAGGTTGAGTGTGTTTTGGGGCGAGCGTTGTTGTATTCACAGTTACTGGACTCATTGGATGGAGAGTCAGGGAGGGGTTCAGGATTCACTCAACTCATGTTGAACCTCACTAGGCACACCCAGGCTTAGCTTATGTCCTAGATTGTGTGTGACATTGTTTACACCGGAAGTGTAACATTTCCGCAACAAATGCGTGTGAGTGTTTTAGATGTAATTGGACGGAGTGAAAAGGAGTGAAGGACACAGACTGGAAACAATACACTTGGATAATTTATTCTCTGAAAGCTATGTTGGAGTTTATTAGCAGATTTATTTAATTTAGTTTTACTTTTGTTAATACTGGACTCATCATTATAATCATTATTTTATTATTTATTTTTTCATGTTTTTATCGTTTTTTGTTTTTTTTTAAGTGTTCGTTTCATTTTGAAGGTATGCAACACAAATAAATATTCTCCATCAATTCCAAGGCTTCACAGGGTGAGCAACTGATCATTTTGGGGGTGAAGTCCTTTAATTGAAGCATTAGTGTCTGTACTAGCAGCCCAGCCCCTATAGGCAGGCTGTGTGTCAATGTGTTAATCCAGTCTGGATGAAGACTATTAGAGACAGTATTCTAGACAGACTGTGTGTCACTGTGTTAATCCAGTCTGGATGAAGACTATTAGAGACAGTATTCTAGACAGACTGTGGAGTCGAGTCACATTCAGATTGACAACAAGCAGCGTCGAGGCAGAGCTGCGTTTACCTCCAGTCAGCTGTGAGCATGTGTGTGAATATAAAACCTGCTCCCGCAGGCTATAAGGTTAAATGGTGTGCGTGCGTGCCTGCGTGTGTGTGCGTGCTTTCGTGCATTTGTGTGTGTGTGTGTGTGTGTGTGTGTGTGTGTGTGTGTGTGTGTGTGTGTGTGTGTGTGGGCTGGTGGTGGTGGTGGTGGTGCAGGAGGAGGCGGGTGAAGGCAGGTGATTGGTTGGTTGTTGGCTACTGATGTGCATTTCATGCATCTGTGATGAATCTCCTGAGAAGACAAATAAAGGAACATGAATCTACTATATGGTTCTTCAACAGGGAGGGGGGCTGCCAAATCTTTGTGTGATAGGAACCTTTTTTTAGCGGCGCTAGCCGCTCTATACCTTTAGGTATAGAGCGGATCCTGCTCTACCTGACTTTGTCCGTGTTCACCGTCAACGTTCTGATTGGTCAGACCCGTCAACGTTCTGATTGGTCAGACCCGTCAACGTTCTGATTGGTCAGACCCGTCAACGTTCTGATTGGTCAGACCCGTCAACAAAGTGATTGGTCAAGCTTCACGTGACACATGGCTATAAACACATTATAAACACATATCGATGACATAATGTATCAAAGGCGCCGCTACCTTCACACAGGGTGTGATTTTTTTGTACATTAACCACTTGAACCCTAGCATCCCAGTGCCTATTCCAGGGGGAAACATTTGCCAAAATAGTAGATCTACAAGCTCATAATGCGTCTCAGCTCGACACATTGTGAGCTTGCAGATTTTTGGTGAAGAGGTCTGGTGTGGAGGTAAAAAAAAGAGTAGACCAAGTACAGAGCCATATGTCAAGTGTACAAGTATTGATGGTGTAAGTGGTTAAATGTCTAAAAATACACATTAACGTGAATCCAACCTGTTCCTTGAAATTTTACAACAAACAAACAAAAAACATTAATTTACACAACACTGATGATAGTGTTGTCAAACAAGTCTGTGAAGCTATCTATGAAATCTATTAAAAAGTTTAATCTGCAACACAATTGTATACAATATAGGGTCCCTGCTTCATCTCTCTCTCTCAACTAAGGGGCCTGATCTACTGTATAGTGTCTGTATGAGGTTATGCAGTACTCTACCTGTCCACCGGAGGGCAGCGGGGAGCCAGTTAACCGAGGGGGTGTGGCCTATCCTCGGCTGTTGGGTAGACGACTGATGCCGATCCTGTCGATGGGTACGTTGACCCGTCGTCTTGGGGACTCTAACACCTTCCTGCAAGACAGGTTTAATCTCTAATGTACACAATCCTCAGTGTTTATTTAACTCTGAGAGTGTACGAACGGGTCCATTTGGTTTCATTTGTACACTCTCAGAATTACAGACCCATAAGGGGCCATTTGGGGACCCCTGGTAGTCCCCGAACCAGGCGCCAAGGAATCTACGCTGGATTTGAAGCCCACTTCCTGAATCTCTTAACGGTGCAGTTCCCGTTAATGGCCCAGCAGATCTTGCTATTTCACCTCCTGCAGGCTCCAGAAGAATTTACTCTCAATACAAGTGAACGAGGTTTTGGCCGGACTTTACACTTGATTGTTTACACTTAGATTTGTTCTTGACTTTACACTTGAAACACTTTATGTTTTCAAACGCTAGTTTAAAGTCTTTTTAAAATGAATACCATGACATGAGTTTAGTAAATTATGGTCCCATTGATTAAAACATTTATGCTTCTAGGGCTTCTACTAGTTCTACAGAGTGAAGACCCGCCCTCGCTGCGGTTGCAGCCAATAGCAGTCGTTTCCAGTTTCTTTTTGGGACCGGAAGTTCAAAGATGGCGGGCAGGAAAAGTGCTTTCAAGACAGCTCTGTAGAAACCAATGGGGCTCCCTTCGACCATATTTTTTACAGTCTATGCTCCGAACCCAATGTTGAGAACCAGTGCCTTACTTTACCTCTGTTTTGTCCCCTGTTTGGTTTCCATGGAGCTGATTGACAGGCGGTCTAGCGGCGTGTTGTTGCCGGGGAAACTCCTCTTCCTCTTTGGCTCCATGACGTCGTTCTCCATTCGTACCATGTGGTCCAGTAGGAGGAGCTTAGCTGATAGCTCCTCCCCCGTCTTCTCTGCTGTGGGGCGGGGCTGCAGCGGCACTCCTCTGTCTATATACTGGAATACAATACAATACAATACTGGTTTAATATGTGTCGATATACTGGAATACAATACAATTCTGGTTTAATATGTGTTGATATACTGGAATACAATACTGGATTATATTTCCCAAATATGCAGTTTGGGCAATATTAAGCCAGTATTGTATTCCAGTATATAGAGTAGACACATTTAAACAGCAAACAATACTGGTTTAATATGTATCTATATACATACAATACATACTGGAATACAGTACTGGCTTAATATTGCCCAAACTGTATATTTGGCCAAAAGTGATATCATATTGATGATATCACTTCAATCCATCCATCAATCCATAGTTCATGCATGTATGTCACCCAAATATTTGACCAAATATGGAGTTCCACAATTAAGGCTCCAGATTTGCTTATGATCCTGTCAACATGATGTCATGACATTCAAATAGTTACAGATAGCACAGGGAAAGCTTCAGTAATGTCTCTTACTTGCACAAGAGAGTGAGGTACTTTTACTTATTCTTTTTTACAAATTGAAAAAATATAATTATGGACTTGTAGGCCTATCAGGTTTGTTTAAATGTATATTTTATTGGTTTCCTGTCATTTGAAAAGCCACCATTTTTACAATGGAAATTACAGATACACTAATAATCAGGACATTGACATCATTTCTTGCAAAATGGCATGCACTTTAGCCCTCGGCAGATTAGGTCTACAAGGTTACAACTGGACCTGACCATGTGTACAGCCAGCCATCTAACCCAAAATTATGACACAGTGATGATGTGATGGTAATCATTCTGCTGGTTGTATACATTTCTGCAAACAGTGACAAATAAAGACTTGACTTAGCATGATTCTGTAGATCTAAAAGAAGTAAGAATGGTAGCCGACCTGGCGTTTATGTAATATAAGTAATAATTGCGTCGCGTCATCGCCTTGATATTAGCGTTAGCCTATATTCTCATGAGGACAGCTGTGGGGGGGGGGGGGGGGGGCGTGTTTGGATGCATCGCTGTCACTCAAGACGGCCGTGGGGGCGTGTTTGGGTTCAAGGGGCGCGGCCTTACCCATGAGAACGCCGTCATTTGGACACACGGCACTGACCCTATTGTTGACTTGTTATTTACATTTTCGTATTATCTATTTTGTAACTGCAATTCATGAATGCGTGTATGGAAAATAATTTCACCCACTCATTTACACCTGTAAACTTGGGATGTGACAATAAACTTTTGTTTTATGTTTGGAGGTCATAGTATGTCAATATCTTGGGTGTGGCTCTAGAGAAAACTAGAATCCATCTGGAGCTAGTCTCGCTGGATCGATTAGTGCCAAATGTCTTGAGCAAAGTAGCAGCAGATCAGGTATCTGTTTCTTAGATCAGATTTTTTCCTCAACCACAGGTGTTAAGAATGTGATTTAGATAGCAAGTAATAGTTTTCTCTACTAGAGGTTGGGGCTGCTACACGGTCCACACATCTACGCGGCCCTCACACATATGTCGTACCACCGATCAGTCTGAGTCATATGGCCCTATTCCAGACCAAGCTAAACCTCTACCCATTAACCGTTACCCGCGATTTTCTACCCATTACCTGTTAAATACGGATAAGGGAGCTGGCGCTGTCCCTAAATGCTATTCTGCACCTGCTATACCCGTTCTCCATTATGCCGACACCGTTATTTGCGGGTGGAGGCGTGCCTGTGGGCGTGTTGTTGCTATATCCCCCAAATTGCTATTCTGCCCACACACACGGCTGTGGCTTTGGGAAAGCGCACAGCGGATTCTAAAACCACCCGCACGAGCGCACAGGCTGCAATGGATTCGTGGAGACGGCCAGGGCGCACAGCGCGCACCTGTCTCTTCTAGGCCATTATTGTCAACAAATCTCTGTGATTCTAATTTTACTATATTTTATATTTATTTATGTCTCAGTCAGAGAGACGTGACCCACCCCCTGCTGGCCCGCCGGCCCTCCCAAATGTGGGACAATTTGTCCATTTTTTTTTATTGTAAATGCAAACAAGCCAGTCAGGGTTTCAGCACCATAGACAACACCTTTTTTTCTCCAGACAAAGGCAGTCTGTGTAGGCCTATTTTCCAATCAAATGAAATTACTTTGGCTACAATAAATGTTGCCAGAAGTTATAATAATAAGAACTAGAAAATGTGCTCCTCGGAGCACAAGTCTCCGCCAGCAGAACCGTGCTATCAACTGTCATCAACTGTGATATCAGTTTGTACTGGAATGTACTGTTCTTGATTAATCCTGTCTAAGCTATTTATATTACGTATTGTGATGACACCAGTGTGTCTACATAATGTATTGCTCCGCCATCTCTCAGCCATTTCGTGATTATTCCTGTCTTACCTCACTTTGAAAGAGACCAAGACTCTTTCAAAGTGACGCATCTATTTATAGGCCGCTATACGTCATGCGTCTCACTAGCCAATCCGAGCACACACTTTCAACGTATTGTCACGTGTCACGTGAGGCTTGACCAATGTTAGCTTGGCCGAGGGGGGGGGACGGAAAGTGAAAACATAGTCTCCTGGCGACAATAAAACATTAATTACAATAAAAATCCTACTACTATAATTGACAAAAGCTCCGAAGTTCGTCCAGGATTCGCAAGCACAGGATCACTCCACATGCCTCCAAGACCTGCCACAGACTGTTGATTAGAGCTATGGCTATTATTTAGGCATCTTACCCCACCTCGATCAGTGATCAGACTCTCGCTTGATTGATTCTTTGATTTGCCTATCAGACCCTCAGCCTGATCTGGCAGGTTGCCATAGCAACCAGATACAGGAAGTTTGACCTCTTTATCACATGACCGAGGTTGGGAGGTTGGGAGGCTGGAAAGGTTGGGAGGTTGGGACTAGAGGTTAGGGCCGCAAAGCAAAGCGGGGAGGGGAGGAGAGAAGAGGAGAGGAGAGGCCAGAGAGGCCGGAGAGGCCGGACTTCGCATGACGTGTGTACAGAGCTATGACTAGGCCAGCAAAGTCCTAGTTCATGAATATCTCTTACAAAGCCATGCCACGGAAAAGAAAACCATCTATGGGCCTTCGGACCTGAGACGCCAAGCGCAAGCGTTTGCTTCGTGCAGGAGAACATCTAAACGCAACACGCTGTAAAAGCAAGAGCGTAAAGCGTAAAAGGACCACAGAAAAGGACAGAAACTTCAGAAGAGCATGGACACCTCCACACCAGAAATAGTTGACTTTCACACACCAACTATGGATAGTGTCTGCAATTCATGCTATGCTGTCATGTTCCCTTGGGAAACATCAAAAGGTCCTGCTGGTAAGAAGTCCTTCCGTGACTGTTGCCAGTATGGAAAGATCTAACTCCAGCCATTCATAGACCCCCCTCTTAAACTACAATCTCTGTTTGACAGGGACTCTCTCCAATCCAGACAATTCATGGACAACATCAGGCAGTATAATGGCTTAGTATCAATGGCTTCCAAGAACGTCACTGGTAAGATAGTGGGGTTCAAAGGACAAGGACCAAAGCCATTCAAGATGAGTGGCCAGATGTACCACATTACTCCATCTGCAATCTTTCCTGACAGCACAAAGAAGCCCAAATTCTCACAAATCTTTGTCTTTGATCAAGATAATGAAATTAAGAACCGCCTTCATCAAGCAAAAGGAGACGGACTTATATTACGAAAGACACATTGACCTTGATTCAAGATGAGTTAAAGACAGTCAATCGTTTAGTAAAGTCCTTTCAAACCGGTGCTGAAATCTTCAATGCAAACCCAAGTCGGGAACTCAAAATGGTGTTCAAGGCTAAAAGCTCACAGGGGGCAAATAAATGTCACCTTAACCCTGATGTGGTTATTGTGGCACCAGGAGACCAGATAGAGCATAGGGACATTGTACTGTATAGAACAACAATTGATGCAGCTAACCACAGAGAGACTACACACATCCATGAACTCCACCCTATGTATGACCCAGCTGCCTATCCCTTGATATTACCACATGGAGATGATGGCTTCAGCCTTGATAATCCCGTCATGAAAGTTAATGCAAACTCAACCACTGACAAAATTACTCTTCAAGAGTTATTTAGATTCCATATACAACTCCTTCAACACTGTACTGAAATCAGGGTGAAAGAATCTTCCTCCCAAGGATCCCTCCCAAGGATCCCTCACCATGACAGAAGTGATGAGCTTCCCTTCACATTTCGCAGACGCCAGTTCCCTGTCAGGTTAGCTTTCTCCGTTACCATCAATAAAGGTCAAGGCCAAGAGAATGACAGAGTTGGCATCTTCATGGCCAACTCTACACAGCCTTCTCAAGGGGAAAGAGAGCCAGCGCTGTCAAAGTTTACATTGAGGGTAATGATGAGGGAACAACTGACAATATTGTTTACACCGAACTATTTTGATTATGTTTTATTACTTTTTTTTTCTTTTTTAATATGTCCATCATATTTTAAAATATATCCATCATCTACTTACATCAGCCTGTGTTCGCTCATGGCCAACTCTACACAGCCTTCTCAAGGGGAAAGAGAGCCAGTGCTGTCAAAGTTTTCATTGAGGGTAATGATGATGGAACAACTATTTTAATAATTCTTCATTATTATTTATCTTTTAATTTTATTTTTCGAATAGATTTAAATAGATGTGTGGGGAAGTGGCCCACACATCTAGTAATATATAAGTTGTAATACAAGATATTATACGGTGTGTTCCGTCCATGCTCAGATGATGTCGGCCTCTGTGCATAGGTCTCTTCAACCCTGCTCCTTGTATGGGTATGTCGGGCCGGCTCCATATATGAGTATATTGTATAATAATTGCTTCGCGTCATCACTTGATACATACCTGCGTTGGCCTATGTTCTATGTATAGACGACGGCTGTGGGGGGCGTGTTTGGACCATAGACTGTATAAAATGAATGGACAGCGTTACGCCCCTAGACTCTACAGACCGTAAATGAAGCCGATTGTTCAGCTGTGTGCAATCCGCCATCTTTCATTATCGCGTCATATCGCGTCATATCCTGCAGAATGACACCAGACCATTGGTTGGGTAGCTTGTCAATCAAAAGCGGGGGCGGGGAATGAATGCTATTGGTTGTGTAGCTTGTCAATCAAATCATCCCCCCCCCCCCCAGAGCATAGCCTACCTTATCGTCAATTTTAAAATAAATGGGACCATAGTTTACTAGCGACTGCAAGCATATAGTATTTATAAAAAAATGTATTAAGGTAAGAAAATCTAGTCTAAAGTTTGTCAAAAAACCATCCGCTTGTGTTAAAATAAATTCTTTCTGACACCAGCAGGGGTAAAACAGCGAAACTACAGGCCATTCATATGAACTGTCTCTTCCGTATTGGCGTCAATGTAAAAATCTCAGGCTGGCCCCTTGGTTTGGACGCATCGGTCACTCAAGACGGCCGTGGGGGCGTGTTTTTTTTATTATTGTAACGTCAGAACCAACGGTTAGGTCAAACCCTCTTCAACATTTGCGGAAACACATTACCCCCAGATAAACTGGAGGAAATATGTACACTATGAAGAGCGGATTGAATGAGGTATCTTGGTCTTCCTGATAGGGAAAAAACACCTGAATAGATAATTCCTTTTGTCTTTAAATTGCTAAACTGCTTGCTGATATCAGTCATTTATGTGACCTTATGTGGAATGTCAATTTTGGGTGCATTGGCGCATTTGACACTTGACAACGACTAGACAAATGAAGGAAATTCTAAACTATTGAAAAAAGAAAAAAGAACAATTGAAAGAAAGGGTTCAAAGTTATTTTGAAGCTGAGATGGGTATCAGCTACCGGCAGCAGCAGGGCTCCTTGGATTACAAAGACAGTACTGCAAGGAAAGCTAGGAGGGAAATGCTTGCATTCATAATTTTCCTGCTGATGTGATGAGAAACATCATAATAGTGTCTGCTTGACAATAATAGCATGTGCTTAATTCAGTGTGGGGTATTACTTTTGTGGGGTTTGTTATGTCCATTTTTGTAGAATAATTCTGTTGTTTATTAACAGTGCAGTGTACTTTAGGTTACATCATATAATGGAAGGCACATGATGCCTGAAAAAAAAAAGTGTGTTGGTGCATGTCACGTGTGCATAATGCATTACGATTGGGAGCTGCAAACACGCCGGTTTTAGGGACACGGCCGGAATGTCTTTACCGGCCGGCAGTTTGAACAGAAAAGCTTCAGGGGTGGTTGCTGCTAAATTCATCCATGTCATTCCTCTGAGGATGACATGAAGAAGCACTGCCTGGAACCTGACGTACATGTACATTGGGAAGATGGGCAGACGGGTGATGCTGGATGAGTCCAACCCCACTGAGTGGGAAGCCTGGCAGCATCCATGGAGACCTCTGCATCAACATTGGCAAGAACATCCATGGCAGTGACACTCAGGAAAACGCCAGGATGGAGATTGGTGTGTGGTTCTTGACCGAGGAGTTAGTTCAGCAACTAACAGCTCCCCGGATCCAAGTTAATAACAACCAATCACATGCCAACTCAACTGGAGTTTTTTTTTAATACTCTAGACACACCGCCCGTTGCTACTGCAGAGACAGGAAAAAAATAATCATTATCGGTTGCCCTGGTCTCTTGCGACGCTAGCGGCGCGTCCCATGTGCGGTAGAGACCCGGTGAGGCCCCATGTGAGGCAGGACACCCCCCTGGGCCCAAAGATCTTTTCAAACCATCCATAATGCATAGCCTAAAAAAAAAAAACATACTGTATGACTATGAAAACATCCTCGCTACTTTGTTTCCAAGTATAAGAGCTCTATTAATAAGATACTCCAAAGCAGGGGATGTTCTTTTCTTTTCTTTTTTTCTTTGTACATTTTTTTTATGGTAAAATTCAGTCCTAAAAGGCGAGTGTCATAATTATAATGATGACTGTCCTGAAATCTTGCTGAAAAGGAAAGCCTCCTGGTGGAGGTGCCTAGGAGGCTCCTGTGGACTTGTAAGATCTCGAGGTCATAGGCCTTAGGCCAGGGCTGGGAAGGCCTCGGGGTCATCCACGTTGGGCACAGACAGTCCACTGGGCGTGTCGCTCCATCCTCCACCACGGGGCACCCTAGCAGAGAAACGATCGCGAGGCTCACGGGCCTCGCCTCGCCCACGGCCTCCCCTGCCACCAGGGGGCCCCCCACGGCCGCGATCTGGACGACTCGAGTCTCCAAAGTTGATCTTTATCCGGGACGTGATGTTATTGGCTGGCTTCCGGAAGTGGTACTCGTCCTCTGCTTTAGGAGGCTCTTCTGCTTCATCACTACACGTGATTACCTCAGAAGTACCGGCTTTCTTCTCATCCTCCGTCTTGGACTTGTGCAGCACATATCTTTTCTCACAATCTGTGTCCTCGGTGACCTTGCGGATGTTAAACTCCATCTTGGCGCGCTCCTTTTCCTGCATGGCTTTATATTCGTCCAGAGTCATCTCCTTGGGGGCCTCCTCCTTCTTCACTTCTACCTCATTGTCCTTGTTCTTGGAGTCTGCGGGCAGATGCTCCTGGTTAACCTGGTTCATGTCATCCTTGTCAGTGTCCCTGTTGTGAGATCCACTTCCACCACGTTTCTCACTTTTCGGGGATGTATCGCTGCTAATGTGTCGGTCAAATTCCTGTCTACTCCGGGAGTCGAAACCACCGCCACGGCCCATGCCGCCACGTCCTCTGCCCCCGCGGCCGCCCCTGGCACCTCCACGTCCTCTCATGGGCCTTTCACCAACAAGATTCTCCACAGAGAATTCACCTCCCTCTGCTTTCTCAGCACCTTCACCAGCAGGCATCGCCGACGCAACGTGACGTGAGAGACTACTGTCTGTAGGGGGGCGAGTTTCTCCCCTCTGGCTGACCTGGGTGGACCTGCCACCCTCACCCTCGGGCCTACCACTCATCCTGGGCCTGGGACCCTCGCCCTCGGGCCTGCCACCCATCCTGGGCCTGGGACCCTCGCCCTCGGGCCTGCCACCCATCCTCAGCCTGGGACCCTCGCCCTCAGGCCTGCCACCCATCCTGGGCCTGGGACCCTCGCCCTCGGGCCTGCCACCCATCCTGGGCCTGGGACCCTCGCCCTCAGGCCTGCCACCCATCCTGGGCCTGGGACCCTCGCCCTCGGGCCTGCCACCCATCCTCAGCCTGGGACCCTCGCCCTCGGGCCTGCCACCCATCCTGGCCCTGGGACGCTCGCCCTCGGGCCTGCCACCCATCCTAGGCCTGGGACCCTCGCCCTCAGGCCTGCCACCCATCCTGGACCTGGGACCATCACCATAGGGTCTACCACCCGTCCTGGACCTGGGACCCTCGCCCTCGGGCCCTCGATCCATCCTCTGTCGCGGGCCACCATCTTTCTTGAGAGGCACTGCCTGGGTCTCCTTCTTGTCTTCAAGGGAGTCCTTTTTCTGGGCTCCAGTCTTGGCGGTACCAGGAACAGCAGCCTCCTTCTTTATCTTCAACAGCTCAAACGGGTCTGACTCGTCGTCCAATAAATGTTCGAACCGATTGGTTATGGCACAGCCAAAACCTTCTTGCATTTGTCCGGCCATGATGGTGCCCCTTAAGCAGGATCTTCCTCTGATTCTCTTAATATCAACCCAGGCAGGCTCTGGAAATCCCTGTGCTACAGTCTGTTCAACAGATCTTCAGGTGAAGTGGTACAAGATGGTGGATTTGTTGCTAAAAGTAAAAGACATTACGCCTCTAGCACTGAATTAAGAATTCTGTTTGGTCACTGTATATTGAAACTGGAAAGATTCACCATTCTGACACTAACTATCCCAGGGACTAAATTACATTTTATTTAACACTTCTTTTTAAAGGACGTGGTTGTGATGACGAGATTGTGATGTCATTGCACGATGATGTCATAGCGTAGAATACACAATGACGTTACTCAAACCGAGAGGCCATTTTTGCCATCATACATGACATCACATGAAGCCACGCTGTTATTCAGAGGTACTCACAGTGCTTGAGTCAAAGTATAATTCGTCCATTATTAAATCTCCATATTTTAACTTTTTGTGTTTTTTGAAATAAATTAACACCCTACTTTATCATACATTACATTACAGTCATTTAGCAGACGCTTTTATCCAAAGCGACTTACAATAGCGACTTACAATAAGCTACAATAAGCTAGATATTCTACTTTTGCTACATTTGAATTTGAATCCTGAAAAGTAACAGTGGAAATATAGGTTTACACCTGACAGAGACGAAATACTCTTGGTCAAATATTACTCAACTACAAGTGAGACTTGCTCAGTCAAATTTTTAAGAACTGAAGTGCTTGCTTTTAAGAATACTAAAGTATTCAAAAGTGCATGCTTTCAGAAATATAAGTATTCAAAGGTATACATTATTACAAAGTACATTTAGTTTTTTATATACTTTTTAATTGAATACAATTTTAAAACAATGTACTGTAAGTCAGTGGGGCTCAAATCGTGCTGAAACCCTGTCCAAATCTGGAGTTGACTGACCTCATCAATATGACCTCATCAATATGACCTCATCAATATGATGTCATGGACATGCCAGGGAAAGGAAACTGAGTGCATGCGCCTTCAGCGTCATTTTCGCCTACAACACAAAGGCCCCGTCCGAAATCGCATACTAACATACTAACTCAATTAATAGTTCATTACTTTCTTCTGCTTAGTAGCTTCTAAATACTAAATTCAAGAAGCTGCGTCCGAAATAGCATACTAACATACTATTTAGTACGGCAAATTACTTTTTAGTATATCCAAAAGTTTAGTATACTAAATAGTATTCAGGAAAATTAAAAAAAACATCAATTTTATAGGCTAGGTGTCTGAAATCACATAAGGCCTACTAACATACTATTTAGTATGCCAAATTACTTTTTTGTATGCCCGAGGCGCTATATACATCTGAGATATTATTATTATTGCTAAATAGTATGTAGGATGCATACTAAATTCAAGTAAGTTTGTAGTGTTCGACAGTTGACACTACGTGGCTACATACATGTTGATGAATTGAATACATAGGACCACAATGGAAACAAGTACCAAGGACCTTAGTGTTATCCTTTTAGCTTTAATGTCTTACTGTACCATATGCTGTTTACATTTCTGTCTAATAAAGTATTCAATCAATCAATCAATCAATCAATCAATACAGTATTAGGTAGTTTTGCATTTCACTACCATCCAGGCTCCATCGTCACCCCACTTGACCTTCCATCCCGATCAATTTCCCAGCCAATGAGCAGCGTGTTGGCAACCAGCTAGATGAACTCCACTGCTGTGTTTGCGCCCAATGGGACATGTTATTTTATACTGACCCTTGGCTGACCTTGAACAGCCCACACAGGGCCATTCAGACTGGAGGCTTCTCCATGCACTGACTAGGTGGAGTAATACATTTTCAGTTCAGGATTACAATTTCATCCAATCAGCAGAGAACAAATCTACAGGACGCAGGATAAACAAGTGAAATTGGACGTGATGAAACAAAATTGCGCAGACAAAATCTGGACTTTAACATGATGAATGGGGTTATCCTGTACCCCCCCCCCCTACACACACACTTCTGTTTTGCCCTTGCGGTTGCGTATAAATCAGTGGTTCTGAAACTTATTTATGTCAAGGACCCCCAAATTGACACATATTAGCCTGTAAACTCCCATTTGAAAACATATGCCAGGGAGAAGAGAAGATATTTACAGTTATAGCAGTGATTCTCAAACATTTAACGGGTCCACATTTGGTTTCTTTTGTACACTTTTGGAGTTACAGAACCATAGAGGTCCATTTGGTTCCTAACTAACAATCATTTGGCTGGGAACCCCCTAGAACCCCCTCAAGGACCCCTGGGGATCCCCGGACCCCCGGATGCCTGAGTCATAGTGTCGGGGGCTTTGTCAGGGTACCCATTGTACCCGTCTGTCTGTGTCCCTTTTGTGCCCATATATGGAGATCTCTGTATCTGTCTGTCTGTACGTATCCCTTTTATGCCCATATATCTGTATCTGTCAGTCCTTGTCCCTTTTTTGCCCATATTTGGAGAGCCCTGATATTATCAGTATATGCCCATATATTGGAATGTCCACATATGGGTATATTGGCTGGATCAGCGGTTCTGGACAACTGGATATTCGAACTGCTCGATGGCGGGCACCGCACGCCCTCGTGTCCTTGCCACTGCACGCGGCAGGTTTGAAGTGGGTCCTCCCATATAGGCCTATATGCACATGACCACATACTGTATGGGCATAGCGGTTGGATCTGTGGCTCTGGACAACCGGATCTCTGTATCTGCCAGTCCATGTTCCTTTTATGCCCATACAGTATATGGAGATCGCTGATGTCATCAGTGTATGCCCATATATGGGCATGCCCCCTTTTGTGCCCATGGAACTGATTTGTTTTGCTCCTGATGCCATGACGACACATTGAGGTTAGACAACACACTCCATATTTGGGCGTAGCTGCATTGGGAAATCCTGATATGGTTATGGCTGAGTCAGAGTGAAGTCAGAGGTCTGTCCGCCCGCCTCCCATTAGCCAATTTTAATATAGGATAGGATAATAATTTGAATATTGTGGAAGAGAGACTTGAGAGACTATCGATAACGTGAACAAGGCTATGTCGTTACTACACTCTATGACTGGACTCTGGAGTTTTGGAAGTAATAATTTAGCATGTGATATTTAATTTATTTTTGGAGGTCACACAGTATCGATTCATTCAAATCTTTGAATAGTATTTCCATTTTTAGAGGCTATGGTATTTTATGTTGTTGACAAATTTGTTTAGAAGTCATAGTTAGTTGTTTTGTGCAATAGAAGAAGCCACATAAAGAGACAAACAAACAGAGCCCACCCCGCCCTCAGAGGGAACACAGGGTATACAGCCTACTGTCTGTATATAGCATATCGCTGTTGTCGGGCAGAAGCCTCTTATCTCCACATACAGAGACGGTATACTGTATATATCATCATTTTGTGAATGGCGATGTCTTACAATGAAACATTCCAGGTTAGCGTTAAACCTCAGACTTGTCTTTTCATCTGTATGTCGGGTATACAAAAAATCTCGTAAAGAAACAAACAAACAAAACTTAAAACCTGATAAAGACTTTTATATGAGCAACTTTCTCATCTTCATCTTTCATATTTCTAAGGATAATCAGAAGGTAACAGCCATCTCTTTGTGTGTCTGTGCGTGGGTGTGTGGGTGTGTGGGTGTGTGCGTGCGTGCGTGCGTGTGTTACCTGTGGTATTCCATGGGCGATGTGGAGACAGTCCACACGGCAGTCGAGTAGAGAGACAGACAGGATACAGGACAGCAGAACACAGCCCAGCATCTACAAAGAATATATACACTACTTTACATGTAATATGATATGTCTTCCATATAATACATTTCAAAAATGTACATTTTTTAGTCGATATTCGCATATAGCCTATTGATGTAGGATCGGTCTGTCTGTACCTACCTACCTACTGTAGTTAGTTAGTTAGTTACTGTAGTTACTTTATTGACACAATTGTGTCCAAACAATAGTCGAAAATCCTTGAATTAAAAAAACGCATTAAAATATACAATACACAACACAAAATCCCTTGACCCAACAGGAGCTTTCTGTTGCTCCAAAATAAATGTACATATCCATCCATCCATCCACTGTGTGCGTGTGTGTGTGTGTGTGTGTGTGTGTGTGTGTGTGTGTGTGTGTGTGTGTGTGTGTGTGTGTGTGTGTGTGTGTGAGTTCTATCTGTGTGTCCGGTGGGTCCTGTCAGGTTTCATTCATCCAGACTCTCTCCTTATTTACCTTTACCCACAATCCATCTGTGAAAACACAGTGATCGGGGTGCTGTGAGCAACGCCCAGACAAACAGCAGGAACGCTGGGCTACGCACAGGAAGTTATAATATTATGACTAGACATAGGGTGCGAGGGAGGGGCATCATCTGATGACCTGACGGAGTCAATAATAATGAATTTAGTCAATGATATTAATAAAAACAATAAGGTTTATTGGTACCACACCTGACATATAAGGAGTGGGGCTCAAAGTGCTTTATAGGCAGCGCTGGGACAAGTAAAAGGCCTGTAAAATATACCTTACAGTACCAAAGTAAGATGTACAGTACAAGCTCACAGCAAGCTTGAACATCTGCGATTTTTTAAGGTTTTTGAAAAATGTCGAAAATGTCTGGAAACTTTTGAATATTTTTTTACATAGATCTTCTCTTCTGGGGGTGCCTGACACAAAACATTTTCAGGTGGGGGTCCGCGGCCAAATTGATATCAATTTGGGGGTCCTTGCTATGAACGAAAAAGTTTGAGAACTACTGCTATTACCATTCAGCTATGGCCGC
>NC_139945.1:22919859-22979859 GCF_963454915.1 Gymnoscopelus microlampas | reverse complement strand
GGACATACACCATATGATATTAAATATCAAATATTTTTTTTTTAATTCATGGTGTGTCTCCTTTAAGGAGTGAGTTAAATTATTATTATTTTTCTTTCTGTCAGTGTAGATATAAAACACAAACTGGCATAAAGGACCTTCCTACCTTGTACAGTGCAAAAGAGAGGGGGAGGGGAGGGGGTCTTCAACAACCATGCAGTAGTAAATTCAGAAATTTAGGATCAGCTCTGTAGAGGCGGCACAATTTTATTGAGGGCCCCCCTGACCTTTGGTCGCCTGGGCTTGGGCCAAATAATCTCCATGCCCAGCTGGTGCCCCTTAAACCGTATAAACTTCATCAACCGGCTGAAATGTGTTTGTCGAAAATAGCAGATCTACAAGCTCACACAACGCGTCGTACCGCGACAGGTTTATACAGTAGCTTGTAGATCTGCTATTTCCGATGAATGTCTGCTTATTAAGACATGGATGGTTTAAGAGTTCAAAGGTTCCTTAAAGAACTTTGACAAAAAAAGGTTCTCTAGAACTAGATGAGGAACATGAAGAACCATCTACTAGATAAAATGGCTCTTTAGTAGTTCAAGTGGCTCTTTAGTTCACGTTGATGGTTCTTTGTGGAACCATATAGCCTTTTAAAGAACCATTATTTTTCTGTGTGTAGGTAAAGCATATACCATCGTCCCGATGGCCTTTAAGTGATATTGATCGCAGCGGGTGTGTTGCGTCATTAGTAATAGCTTTTCCACTTTTTTAACAACTCGGGTCTCGTGCATTGACGTCAACACAGCTGAGTTGTTACCCGAGCTATCTTGCTGGAAATCGTTGGCGATTTCAGAGAGAGAGAGAGATGCCCCCTGGCTCCTGATTGATGTTGTTTTAAGGGCTGTGATGGCTATCTGAGCTGAAACATCTGACAGCTTCCTGATTGAACACAGTGATTGAGTTTTATGAGGAGAGGAGAGGAGAGGAGAGGAGAGGAGAGGAGAGGAGAGGAGAGGAGAGGAGAGGAGAGGAGAGGAGAGGTCATTTTAGATTTGAGCTATAGCCATTATTTTGTACTTTGGCTATTAAAAAATAGCAGATATACAAGCTCATAACGTGGCACAGAGTGCCGCACTATGAGCTTGTAGATCTGCTATTTCAGTTTTGGAACAAAATATTTTGTGATGGGGTTTGCGACCAAATACATATAATTTTGGGGGTCCTTCACATGAAAAAGTTTGAGAACCACTGATATTATAGCAACATGTGTTTCAGAAAACTATTAGGATTCAGAAGACGTTTGGTTTGTTGAATCGGCCTCAGGTCTTGATGGGTTAAGACAAAAAAACAGTTGGGGAACAACAATGTAAATCATAACGCTTGAAACATTTCACCCCTTTCCATCTTTCCCCTACCTTTCTCTCTATCTCTCTCTTTCCCCCTCCCTCTATCTTTCCCCATCTCTCTCTCTCTCTATTCTCCTCTCTATCTCTCCTCCCAGGAGGACAGTGATGTTGAAATAGAGATGGAGAGAAAACAGAACAGAATGAGATTTTCTCACAGGAAACTGAAGTCTTTAACACCTGCTTCCCCGAGATACCATCTGTTATTTGTCTTTTTGTGTGTCCGTTTTTACTGTTCCCCTTTGAAATGTACATCCACACATACATGATATATGTCATGTTCACAGAGAGAGGGGTTGAGACAAAGAGAAAGAGGGAGAGAGAGAGAGAGAGAGGGAGAGAAGGAAAGTGAAAGAGAGGAGGAGGAGAAGGAAAGAGAGAGAGAGAGAGAGGAGAGGGAGATAGAGAGGGAGAGAGATTGAATGAAGTCTTTAACACCTGCCTAAGTTTTCATTTGGGATTCAAACATCACTTTCTCCACACACACACACACGCACGCACGCACGCACACGTACGCACGCACGCACGCACGCACGCACGCACGCACGCACGCACGCACGCACGCACGCACGCACACACACACACACACACACACACACACAAACACACACACACACGTGCAACACATTATCTGTCATTTCCTACAGCAGGTAATCGCTGTTGGCCACTGACTCACTGTGTGAGAGTGTGCGTGCGTGCGTGCGTGCGTGCGTGCGTGCGTGCGTGCGTGCGGACGGACGGACGGGCGTGCGTGCATGCGTGCGTGCGTGCGTGTGTTGTAGGGGGAAAAGGAGCAAAAACGCAGAGGTTGGGAGCAGAGGAGAGATGGAAACAGAGGTTGCTTCTTTCTCTGTGTTTCCATCTCAGCACATGGGAGCGCTGGAACCACCACAACCTCTGTTCTCACTACCTCTGCCCACCTACAGTACAAGCACCGTTCTGTGGCATACTGTAGCAGGCTGCATCACCTCACCTGCATATACACCTTATGATTCTACTGAGCTTTATTCGGTAGCACTTTACAATAATGACCCGTTATAAAGCATTTATAAACGTTTATAAGTAGTTTGTAGACTATTAACAAATCATTAACAACCTGTTTGTTGACATTTGTAAATGATTACTAAAACCTTTATAATTACAGTTACAAATCATTTGTAAAGTATTAGTAAGTAGTGAACTATTCATGAATAAGCCATTTATATACATCTGTAAAAGATTATTAAATCATTTGTAACGACCCATTCTAAAGCATTTATAAACGTTTATAAGCAGTTTGTAGACTATTAACACATCATTAACAACCTGTTTATTGACATTCGTAAATGATTACTAAAACCTTTATAACTACGGTTACAAATCATCTATAAAGGTATTAGTAACTATTCATGAATAAGCCATGTATAATACATCTGTAAATGATTATTAAATCATTTGTAACTGATGTTACATAATATATACAAGCTATTGGTAGCTTGTTCATGTTTAACATATGCTTTGTTAAACATTCCTAAAGTATCTATAAATCCTTAGTACATGTTATTATGTGCCCTATAGTAAAGTGAAGACAGTTCATCATTTACAACTGTCTGTTAATGTGTTTGTTCATGTTTAACATGCTTTGTAAAATATTCCTAAAATATCTATAAATCCTTTGTACATGTTATTATGTGCCCTACAGTGAAGACAGTTCATCATTTATGACTGTCTGTTAATGTGGACTTTCTCCTTACCTGTTGCAAACTACCTGGCTTTCATGAATGCAGACACCAAACAATTACTAGAATTATCATTCATGTTAAGCAAATGATGCGTAAGACATTCGTAAAGAGTATGTAAACCATTTGCAGACGTTATCATGAGCCTGAGCCTAGTTGCTTCTTTTGGGCTTGTTTTCATAGACCTGTCCGCTTGTTTCTTTTGCAAAATCTGGCAACACACTGATTATCTGCATTACACCTGCAGTAGCCTACTAGGGAGGAAGTGAACAGTGATGCAGTTGCAGACTGGACAGAAATATGTCTAATTCATGTTTTATGTGTTTTAACTGTCTTGTTGCAGGTGATCGAGGTAACATAAAATGGCTAATCTTACACACATGAAGTAGCATTATGACTAGGGGGTATTTTGATGGTGGCTGTTTGTATCCACAATGTTTGTTTTGATGTGTAGGCTAGTAATGTCCTCCATGCTTAGCAGTTTAGCTTAGCAGCTAAAGCTAACTTGCACTGGGAGGTGGTGACTGCAGAGGCTCCAAGCTGCTACTCTGTGATTCTGTTGTGATTAATTTCTTTGTTTAAATGTCAGTGTGTGTGCTGTGGCCAAGAGTTGCTACATTTTATATCTTAATAAATTGTTGTATACTTGTATACTATATAACGTTACTTTTGCCACTTTTTGATGTCACATGTTTTACTAATCACTGTTAAACATGAAATAATAATGCATAGTCTTCACTTTACAACAAGGCCCATGATAACGTTAGCAAATGGTCAACACACTCTTTACGAATGTCTTACGAATCATATATTAAACATGAAAGATAATTCTAGTAATTGTTTGGCATCTGCATTCATGAAAGCCAGGTAGTTTGCAACAGGTAAGGAGAAAGTCACATTAACAGACAGTTGTAAATGATGAACTGTCTTCACTTTACTATAGGGCACATAATAACATGTACTAAGGATTTATAGATATTTTACTCTACTCAGAGTCATAAGTTTACAAAATGTACTAAAGTGCAGTGAACGTCTGTGCGGTTTGTCTTCATCACTGAAAATAACGTACATGTAAACTGATATAAAATTGCTGTCATGTGCAGTTGGGGTGAAGAAACACAACCATTTCACTACTAATAATACCTATTTGATTTGACATCCTGACTTGCTGCTGTAGCTGAGGCTTGAACCTGTTACCTGCGGCTCACTAGTCAGTGACTCTATCCATTCACCTACAGCTGTTTCCTTGGAATCTGTGGTTCTGAAACGTTTTGTTGTCAACCCCCCAAATTGACATGTATTTGGGCAGTGGACCCCAATGTGAAAAGATGTAGTGTCAGGGCCCCCCATGAAAAAGATTTATATTTATGCTGTAACACATTTTTTAAAAGTTATTTGTCTTGTTTGTTGTTCAAGTCAAAGCACCAGGAAGGCTGTACTTGTCAGCCATCTGTTAGCTCAATGGGTTGAGACGCAGTATTCATGATCCAGAGGCCGTGAGTTCAAATCCCATTGATGTCTTTCCTATGATTCTTTCCTTTGCAGACTGGCTTCCAGAAGATCAACTGAAAACTACCAGAAAGGCTATATTTGTCAGCCATCTGTTAGCTCAATGGGTTGAGACGCAGTATTCATGATCCAGAGGCCATGAGTTCAAATCCCATTGATGTCTTTCCTATGATTCTTTCCTTTGCAGACTGGCTTCCAGAAGATCAACTGAAAACTACCAGGAAGGCTGTACTTGTCAGCCATCTGTTAGCTCAATGGGTTGAGACGCAGTATTCATGATCCAGAGGCCGTGAGTTCAAATCCCATTGATGTCTTTCCTATGATTCTTTCCTTTGCAGACTGGCTTCCAGAAGATCAACTGAAAACTACCAGAAAGGCTATATTTGTCAGCCATCTGTTAGCTCAATGGGTTGAGACGCAGTATTCATGATCCAGAGGCCATGAGTTCAAATCCCATTGATGTCTTTCCTATGATTCTTTCCTTTGCAGACTGGCTTCCAGAAGATCAACTGAAAACTACCAGGAAGGCTGTACTTGTCAGCCATCTGTTAGCTCAATGGGTTGAGACGCAGTATACATGATCCAGAGTCCATGAGTTCAAATCCCACTGGTGTCTTTACTGTGATGCTTTCCTTTGCAGACTAACTTCTAGAAAAACAAGTTAAAACCACCAGGAAACCTGTAACTCTCAGCCAACAGCTTAGCTCAACTGGTAGAGCGTCTGTCCAATAACATGACTTGACTTGACTTGAGTGGGTTCGATTCCCACTCGAGTCAAGTGTCCCCGGTAACTTGGGGCAACGGATAAATTGACTGATATCCTTAGTGATGCTTCCCTTTGCAGACTAACTTCTAGAAAAACAAGTTAAAACCACCAGGAAACCTGTAACTCTCAGCCAACAGCATAGCTCGACTGGTAGAGCGTCTGTCCAATAACATGACTTGACTTGACTTGAGTGGGTTCGATTCCCACTCGAGTCAAGTGTCCCCGGTAACTTGGGGCAACGGATAAATTGACTGATATCCTTAGTGATGCTTCCCTTTATAGACTAACTTCTAGAAAAACAAGTTAAAACCACCAGGAAACCTGTAACTCTCAGCCTACAGCATAGCTCAACTGGTAGAGCGTCTGTCCAATAACATGACTTGACTTGACATTAGTGGGTTCCATTCCCACTCGAGTCAAGTGTCCCCGGTATCTTGGGGCAACGGATAAATTGACTGATATCCTTAGTGATGCTTCCCTTTGCAGACTAACTCCTAGAAAACAAGTTGAAACCTGTAACTCTCAGCCAACAGCATAGCTCGACTGGTAGAGCGTCTGTCCAATAACATGACTTGACTTGAGTGGGTTCGATTCCCACTCGAGTCAAGTGTCCCAGGTAATTTGGGGCAACTCTACACACCCTCTATCTATCTCAGTAACTGAGACCGAATTGGCCAGATTCGGTTTCAGTTACTAAGGTGGTGACTGGATTTGAACCAGGACACTCCTACAAGTTATTCTACGGATATCAGTCAATTTATCCGCTGCTCCAATTTACCGGGGACTTGACGTTAGTGGGAATCGAACCCAGGACCGCTCGGTCCTGGGTTGAACTGGATTTGAACCAGCACACTCCTACAAGTTATTCTACGGATATCAGTCAATTTATCCGTTGCCCCAAGTTACCGGGGACACTTGACTCGAGTGGGAATCGAACCCACTCAAGTCAAGTCAAGTCATGTTATTGGACAGACGCTCTACCAGTCGAGCTATGCTGTTGGCTGAGAGTTACAGGTTTCCTGGTGGTTTTAACTTGTTTTCTAGAAGTTAGTCTGCAAATGGAAGCATCACTAAGGATATCAGTCAATTTATCCGTTGCCCCAAGTTACCGGGGACACATGACTCGGAATCGAACCCACTCAAGGAAAAAATCGTAGGAAAGACATCAATGGGATTTGAACTCATGGCCTCTGGATCATGAATACTGCGTCTCAACCCATTGAGCTAACAGATGGCTGACAAGTACAGCCTTCCTGGTAGTTTTCACTTGATCTTCTGGAAGCCAGTCTGCAAAGGAAAGAATCATAGGAAAGACATCAATGGGATTTGAACTCATGGCCTCTGGATCATGTATACTGCGTCTCAACCCATTGAGCTAACAGTTGGATGACAAATATAGCCTTTCTGGTAGTTTTCAGTTGATCTTCTGGAAGCCAGTCTGCAAAGGAAAGAATCATAGGAAAGACATCAATGGGATTTGAACTCATGGCCTCTGGATCATGAATACTGCGTCTCAACCAATTGAGCTAACAGATGGCTGACAAGTACAGCCTTCCTGGTGCTTTGACTTGAACAACAAACAAGACAAATAACTTTAAAAAATGTGTTACAGCATAAATATAAATCTTTTTCATGGGGGGCCCTGACACTACATATTTTCAGATTGGGGTCCACTGCCCAAATACATGTCAATTTGGGGGGTTGACAACAAAACGTTTCAGAACCACAGATTCCAAGGAAACAGCTGTAGGTGAATGGATAGAGTCACTGACTAGTGAGCCGCAGGTAACAGGTTCAAGCCTCAGCTACAGCAGCAAGTCAGGATGTCAAATCAAATAGGTATTATTAGTAGTGAAATGGTTGTGTTTCTTCACCCCAACTGCACATGACAGCAATTTTATATCAGTTTACATGTACGTTATTTTCAGTGATGAAGACAAACCGCACAGACGTTCACTGCACTTTAGTACATTTTGTAAACTTATGACTCTGAGTAGAGTAAAATATCTATAAATCCTTAGTACATGTTATTATGTGCCCTATAGTAAAGTGAAGACAGTTCATCATTTACAACTGTCTGTTAATGTGACTTTCTCCTTACCTGTTGCAAACTACCTGGCTTTCATGAATGCAGATGCCAAACAATTACTAGAATTATCTTTCATGTTTAATATATGATTCGTAAGACATTCGTAAAGAGTGTGTTGACCATTTGCTAACGTTATCATGGGCCTTGTTGTAAAGTGAAGACTATGCATTATTATTTCATGTTTAACAGTGATTAGTAAAACATGTGACATCAAAAAGTGGCAAAAGTAACGTTATATAGTATACAAGTATACAACAATTTATTAAGATATAAAATGTAGCAACTCTTGGCCACAGCACACACACTGACATTTAAACAAAGAAATTAATCACAACAGAATCACAGAGTAGCAGCTTGGAGCCTCTGCAGTCACCACCTCCCAGTGCAAGTTAGCTTTAGCTGCTAAGCTAAACTGCTAAGCATGGAGGACATTACTAGCCTACACATCAAAACAAACATTGTGGATACAAACAGCCACCATCAAAATACCCCCTAGTCATAATGCTACTTCATGTGTGTAAGATTAGCCATTTTATGTTACCTCGATCACCTGCAACAAGACAGTTAAAACACATAAAACATGAATTAGACATATTTCTGTCCAGTCTGCAACTGCATCACTGTTCACTTCCTCCCTAGTAGGCTACTGCAGGTGTAATGCAGATAATCAGTGTGTTGCCAGATTTTGCAAAAGAAACAAGCGGACAGGTCTATGAAAACAAGCCCAAAAGAAGCAACTAGGCTCAGGCTCATGATAACGTCTGCAAATGGTTTACATACTCTTTACGAATGTCTTACGCATCATTTGCTTAACATGAATGATAATTCTAGTAATTGTTTGGTGTCTGCATTCATGAAAGCCAGGTAGTTTGCAACAGGTAAGGAGAAAGTCCACATTAACAGACAGTCATAAATGATGAACTGTCTTCACTTTACTGTAGGGCACATAATAACATGTACAAAGGATTTATAGATATTTTAGGAATGTTTTACAAAGCATGTTAAACATGAACAAACACATTAACCGACAGTTGTAAATGATGAACTGTCTTCACTTTACTATAGGGCACATAATAACATGTACTAAGGATTTATAGATACTTTAGGAATGTTTAACAAAGCATATGTTAAACATGAACAAGCTACCAATAGCTTGTATATATTATGTAACATCAGTTACAAATGATTTAATAATCATTTACAGATGTATTATACATGGCTTATTCATGAATAGTTACTAATACCTTTATAGATGATTTGTAACCGTAGTTATAAAGGTTTTAGTAATCATTTACGAATGTCAATAAACAGGTTGTTAATGATGTGTTAATAGTCTACAAACTGCTTATAAACGTTTATAAATGCTTTAGAATGGGTCGTTACAAATGATTTAATAATCTTTTACAGATGTATATAAATGGCTTATTCATGAATAGTTCACTACTTACTAATACTTTACAAATGATTTGTAACTGTAATTATAAAGGTTTTAGTAATCATTTACAAATGTCAACAAACAGGTTGTTAATGATTTGTTAATAGTCTACAAACTACTTATAAACGTTTATAAATGCTTTATAACGGGTCATTATTGTAAAGTGCTACCCTTTATTCCAATGTGTTCTGTATTGTATTTCTAGTGCATTGTATTGTATGTATCGTATTACTGGTGAATTGAGTATAATTGACCACAATGGAAACAAGCCCCCCCTGGGGCTTTTTGTGTTATCCTTTTTAGCATAACCTTTGAGAGTATAACCTGTACAGTTAATAATCGTGTTAATGAAGTATTCAATCAATCAATCCAACTCCCATCTGGAGGTCACCTCTGACCATAAAGACTCCCCTGTCCCCTATGCCATGTTTCATGTCCCCTCTCCCCTGTCTCCCCTATGCCTTGTCTCATGTCCCCTCTCCCATGTCTCCCCTATGCCTTGTCTCATGTCCCCTCTCCCCTGTCTCCCCTACGCCTTGTTTCATGTCCCCTCTCCCATGTCTCCCCTATGCCTTGTCTCATGTCCCCTCTCCCATGTCTCCCCTATGCCTTGTCTCATGTCCCCTCTCCCATGTCTCCCCTATGCCTTGTCTCATGTCCCCTCTCCCCTGTCCCCTACGCCTTGTGTCATGTCCCCTCTCCCCTGTCCCCTAAGCCTTGTCTCATGTCCCCTCTCCCCTGTCCCCTATGCCTTGTCTCATGTCCCCTCTCCCCTGTCCCCTACGCCTTGTCTCATGTCCCCTCTCCCCTGTCCCCTATGCCTTGTCTCATGTCCCCTCTCCCCTGTTCCCTATGCCTTGTCTCATGTCCCCTCTCCCCTATGCCTTGTCTCATGTCCCCTCTCCCCTGTCCCCTACGCCTTGTCTCATGTCCCCTCTCCCCTGTCCCCTATGCCTTGTCTCATGTCCCCTCTCCCCTGTCCCCTATGCCTTGTCTCATGTCCCCTCTCCCCTATGCCTTGTCTCATGTCCCCTCTCCCCTGTCCCCTATGCCTTGTCTCATGTCCCCTCTCCCCTGTCTCCATATGCCTTGTCTCATGTCCCCTCTCCCCTGTCCCCTATGCCTTGTCTCATGTCCCCTCTCCCCTGTCCCCATATGCCTTGTCTCATGTCCCCTGTCCCCTATGCCATGTCTCATGTCCCCTCTCCCCTGTCCCCTATGCCTTGTCTCATGTCCCCTCTCCCCTGTCCCCTATGCCTTGTCTCATGTCCCCTCTCCCCTATGCCTTGTCTCATGTCCCCTCTCCCCTGTCCCCTATGCCTTGTCTCATGTCATGTCCCCTCTCCCCTGTCCGCTCTCTCCTGTCCCATGTCACCTATCCCTTGTCCCCTGTCTCATGTTCCCTCTCCCCTTCCCCACTGTCCCCTCTCCTCTCCTGTGTCCTCTATTCTCAAGTCCTCTTCCCTCTGTCTCCCCTCCAGCTTCCCGAATTGTAGCCTGAGAGGACCAACTGATTGTCACTGTGAGTGTGTGAGTGTGTGTGAGTGTGTGTGTGTGTGTGTGTGTGTGTGTGTGTGTGTGTGTGTGTGTGTGTGTGTGTGTGTGTGTGTGTGTGTGTGTGTGTGTGTGTGTGTGTGTGTGTGTGTGTGTGTGTGTGTGTGTGTGCGCGCGAGCCCGCGTGCGCACGTGCATGTGTGTGTGCATGCTTGCATGTATGAGTGATTGGCTCATTACTAAGTAAACAAACAGAAACACACGCGCAGTCAGCCAATCAGCACAAAGAAAACACGCCGCACTTCCTTTTTCCCAGAATCCCCCGGGACAGGAAGAGCGTATTTGCATGGTAAAGGATAGCATGTGCCTGGAGGCTTGTTTTTATAATGTCACCAAAAGACCACAGGTTGGAATCCTGGCCTGTCATGATAAATCATGAACACAACACACACACTCTCTCACACACACTCTCTCTCTCTCTCTCACACACACACACACACACACACACACACACACACACACACACACACACACACACACACACACACACACACACACACACACACACACACACACACACACACACACACACACACACACACACACACACACACACACACACACACACACACAATTTTAATAATGCCATTTAAAAATGGCATGCTATCCAATGTAAAAAAACATAAAAAAATGCCATGATACACTATGTCGTCCAATGTAAAAAAAAAAAACATAAAACCATAAAAAATACAAGCTCACAATGTCTTGAGCTCCTAATGCAAATTCCGAATATTTTCCTAATGGTGAACCAGAAATGACCATTTCTCCTGTGAGGACCAGTAAACACAACACAACACACGCACACACGCACACACGCACACAGGCGCACGCGCTTGCTTTTGTTCTTTTGTTCTTTTGTCTCAATGAACTTTTAACATCAATCAAGGGATTATCCAATCACATTCATGCATGAATGACTTCTTCAACTGTTTCGGTGGGGCGTTCTGATTGGTCAGAGTTTTTTTTTTTTTACAACTGGGCCTGTTAATACCTAGAATAATCCATGCTTCAATTAACCCTGTCATATCAGTTTCTATGACAACCACTGCAATTTTCGTTTGTGGTCATTCTCAATGACTGAAGGGTTCCCAAACTTTTCAGACCATGACCCCCCCAAATAATCATATTTTAACTGGGGACCCCCCACCATGACATGCACATGCACTTGTATTTGTAGACATTACATTTAGCTTGACTCGGTTCCACAGATAATAGTGAAAACAGCCCAACTACAATTAAGCTTGTGGATCGGCTATTTTCACAATGTTTGCCTCTATCTTATGTAATATTTGACAATTAGCCAATTTGGTATTAAAAAGGTCTTAAAAGTCCTTAAATTGTCACTTTAGAAATGTGCAGACACCCTGTATACACTTGTCTTATACTGTATGTTGGTTTGTTTACTGTTGAGTGATAAAACATTGTTGCACATTAAGATAGGCTATTCATCTGCGGACCCCCCAAAATAATTTGGGGACCCTCCTGGGGTCCGATCCCCAGTTTGGGAACCACTGTTCTGAGCCACTGTTTCTTACTTTTTCACTGTAGAGACAGTAGAAATTGGGGTCCTAGAGTTAAAATGGGTGTCTGTGGCCTAATGCATGAGAATATGAATACTTTTTACATTTTCACAGACAGAAAAATACATACAAAACAAAACAAAACAAAACAAAACAAAACAAAACAAAACAAAACAAATCAAATCAAATCAAAACAAAACAAAACAAAACAAAACAAAACAAAACAAAACAAAACAAAACAAAACAAAACAATACAATACAATACAATACAATACAATACAATAATAAATATCGCCTATCAATGTTTTAATGATTAGAGTTGATAGAGTTGAGGCCACAGGTCCAGTAAATTGAGGAGGGGGCATTGCTGCCCCCATGTGGTCAGTTTGTGCATAGACTCATAGAGGCCAGAAATGGTGTGCCATCAGTTACCTCAGGCTCACAGTTCAACATATCACGATTATCAGCCAGACAGAAAGGTAGATTTACATAGCCGTGGTTTTAACAAGTGATGCATGTACTGCGTTATTCATTGTGCATACTAGTCCACAACTCCATGGCATGTGGTAGCCTACCTCACTAACAGGTAAAACACTGGATGACGAGTCTTTCAGGTGCTGTGGTCATGAAGCACATAATCGACATTTCAAATACGTTTTGCATTTATATGATGTGATAAGATGTTATTTTCCTGCAAATGTATGTTTTGATTTTGTAACAGTGATTTATTGTGACCTGTAGGGCTGACAAAACCCCGGCCAACCTGGATAACACCTGTTCCTCGCCCCTCCCGTTTGTATGTGAGAGCTGGCGAAAACTCCTGGGAACTCAGATTAACACCAGACCAAAACATAATATCACATAATGAATTAGCGGTTTCATTGGAAATAAGCCAGTATATAAGCCAAAAAAGCCAGAAATGCAGCCAGAACATACAAGCTTTCACATTCACATTGTAGGCCTACTGACGTTCAGTAACTATGTTTCGAAAATCATAATGGGTAGAATGTCCAATTGTCCACTCACCAATTACTGACTTATTATCCTCTTTGTCCTGGTTGGGGCATAAACCCTGTCTCGTGCTTCCTCCCAAGAAAGACCCATCTCCTGCTCTCCATATAATTTATATCAAACTGGGGGTTCTTGAAATTAAATAGGTTGAGAATCACTGGTTTATGAGCCAGGTTTATTCCATACATTATACAAATATGTATATCCCTGCATGGCCCACCACATTCCTTTGCCCCTACTTTCAATAAAACACATCCAGAGCTGTTGTCTGTGGAACCGGGCCCTTGGTGTTCCTTATAGGCCTTTAATATAAAGATGTTTTTTTGTCCAGTCTGACAAAGTCACAAGCCTGTTTGTTGCAAACTAACCTTTTACTATTGAACAATAAAATAAAATAAAAACTATATCAGCAAATCTGGAGCTTCATTACAACACTGTTAACCCTAGAATGGCTGTGATATTAGGCTACATACAGTTCATGTATTCCAGATGCATCGTGGTGGCATTTAAACTTGTAGTGCTCCATATATAGCCTACTCAGCTAATAATGAATTCCTGTGACTTGTGGAATCAGATATTGTCCTTTAATTTCAGATCCATTTCAAAGTTCTGTCAGAAAACCTGGGTTTAGTGAAATATCTCCACCTTTCCCCGAGCTTCACCACACAGGGACATAACATTCTCTGCCCGTGACGGGCCGGGCCCAAAAATGCCGAAATGACTGCTGGACGGGACATAGGCCTACGAACAGCGCTACATGGAGCGCTACAAGTTTAAATGCCGCCATGATGAGTCTGCTACCTGGGCGGGCATAGGGGGTGATCTAACTGGAATGTGTACAGTATTGTCGATGCGGCAATGGACATTTAAAGGCAGGCTTACAACTACATACTTACGCCTAGTAACCTCATTCATACTTTAAAATGTTCATCTTACTGTGGACATGTTTGCCTGAAAAGGGATCTTTGAAATGTTGCATAGTTTTAGAATTGTACTCCTTTAAAAGTTCAGAGATTTAGAATGGAGGCGGATGAAAGGTTTTGCGACCTCAAAAAAACACTTTCACCTAGAAACTCCATTCACAGTTCAAAAATTCCACCTTACTGTGGACATGCATGCTTGAGAAACCTTTTTTAAAAATCATTTGTAGTTATGGAGATATTTAACTTTAAGCGCCCCATGTATTGTCGATGCGGCAATGGACATTTAAAGGCAGGCTTACAACTACATACTTACGCCTATTAACATCATTCATACTTTAAAATGTTCATCTTACTGTGGACATGTTTGCCTGAAAAGGAATCTTTGAAATGTTGCATAGTTTTAGAATTGTACTCTTTTAAAAGTTCAGAGATTTATAATGGAGGCGGATGGAAGGTTTTGGGACCTCAAAAAAACACTTTCACCTAGAAACTCCATTCACAGTACAAAAATTCCCCCTTACTGTGGACATGCATCCTTGAGATGTTTTACTTTGAAATGATTTGTAGTTTTTGAAATATTTAACTTTAAGCGCCCAATACATTGTCAAAGGCAATGGATATTTAAAGGGAAAAGGGTACAAACTTTGCCAGGCTAAGTTAACAGAACAAGTCAGAACCTCTGTGGTGCAGTGGTTTAGATACAGGACTTGCAACCAGGAAGTTCCCGGTTCAAATCTAACTAGTGCACTATTTTTTTTCCCTCAAGACTCAAGACCCAAAAGAGTCTTGAGTCGAACCAATTACTCCCGCGGAGACATCAAATTTCTCTTTTGGGCCTTGAGTCCCAAGACTCAAGGCCAAGGTTCTTGGTGAAAAAATAAATTTACTAAGTCCAGAGCTTGAAAGTTTGTCACTAGTTGAACGAAAGTTAAATCCGAAAAAATCACTAAGTGTCCTAATCGTCCCCCCAAAAACCTGTTAGGAGTACGTTTCAGGCAATTTAGAGTTGATTGGTAGTACTTTGTAGTGACTTTTTTTGGTCCCTAACATTCATCGAGCTCTGGACTTAGTAAATTTATTTTTTCACCATTGTGTCACTACCGAAACGAAAGTTTGTCACTACCGAAACGAAAGTTAAATCCGAAAAAATCACTAAGTGTGGAGGCCAAAATCGTCCCCCCAAAAACCTGTTAGGAGTACGTTTCAGGCAATTTAGAGTTGATTGGTAGTACTTTGTAGTGACTTTTTCTAACATTCATCGAGCTCTGGCCTTAGTAAATTTATTTTTTCACCATTGGGTCACTACCGAAACGAAACCGAAACGAAAGTTAAATCCGAAAAAATCACTAAGTGTGGAGGCCAAAATCGTCCCCCCGAAAACCTGTTAGGAGTACGTTTCAGGCAATTTAGAGTTGATTGGTAGTACTTTGTAGTGACACTTTTTTTGGTCCCTAACATTCATCAAGCTCTGGACTTAGTAAATTTATTTTTTCACCATTGGGTCACTACCGAAACGAAACCGAAACGAAAGTTAAATCCGAAAAAATCACTAAGTGTGGAGGCCAAAATCGTCCCCCCGAAAACCTGTTAGGAGTACGTTTCAGGCAATTTAGAGTTGATTGGTAGTACTTTGTAGTGACACTTTTTTTTGTCCCTAACATTCATCGAGCTCTGGACTTAGTAAATTTATTTTTTCACCATTGGGTCACTACTGTAACGAAACCGAAACGAAAGTTAAATCCGAAAAAATCACTAAGTGTGGAGGCCAAAATCGTCCCCCCGAAAACCTGTTAGGAGTACGTTTCAGGCATTCATCGAGCTCTGGACTTAGTAATTTTTTTTCCGTTTCGGTAGTGACACTACCGAAAGGAAAAAAAAAATTTTCCCCAAAAAACCTGTTAGGAGTACGTTTCAGGCAATTTAAAGTTGATTGGTAATGACTTTTTTTTTGGTCCCTAACATTCATCGAGCTCTGGACTTAATAATTTAAAGCTGATTGGCAGTGATTTTTTTGTGAATTTTTTTTCCGTTTCGGTAGTGACAAAAAGTGACGAGTGACGAAAACAGAAAAAAATGTGTTCACCCAAAAACCTGTTAGGAGCACGTTTCAGGCAATTTAAAGCTGATTGGTAGTGATTTTTTTGTGAATTTTTTTTTCCGTTTCGGTAGTGACGAAAAGTGACGAGTGACGAAAACAGAAAAACAATTGTTCCCCCAAAAACCTGTTAGGAGCACGTTTCAGGCAATTTAAAGCTGATTGGTAGTGATTTTTTTGTGATTTTTTTTTCCCGTTTCGGTAGTGACGAAAAGTGACGAGTGACAAAAACAGAAAAAAAATTGTTCCCCCAAAAACCTGTTAGGATCACGTTTCAGGCAATTTAAAGCTGATTGGTAGTGATTTTTTTTTTCCGTTTCGGTAGTGACGAAAAGTGACGAGTGACGAAAACAGAAAAAAAATTGTTCCCCCAAAAACCTGTTAGGAGCACGTTTCAGGCAATTTAAAGCTGATTGGTAGTGATTTTTTTGTGAATTCTTTTTTCCGTTTCGGTAGTGACGAAAAGTGACGAGTGACGAAAACAGAAAAAAAATTGTTCCCCCAAAAACCTGTTAGGAGCACGTTTCAGGCAATTTAAAGCTGATTGGTAGTGATTTTTTTGTGAATTTTTTTTTCCGTTTCGGTAGTGACGAAAAGTGACGAGTGACGAAAACAGAAACAAAATTGTTCCCCCAAAAACCTGTTAGGAGCACGTTTCAGGCAATTTAAAGCTGATTGGTAGTAATTTTTTTGTGAATTTTTTTTCCCGTTTCGGTAGTGACGAAAAGTGACGAGTGACGAAAACAGAAAAAAAATTGTTCCCCCAAAAACCTGTTAGGAGCACGTTTCAGGCAATTTAAAGCTGATTGGTAGTATTTTTTTTATGAATTTTTTTTTCCGTTTCGGTAGTGACGAAAAGTGACGAGTGACGAAAACAGAAACAAAATTGTTCCCCCAAAAACCTGTTAGGAGCACGTTTCAGGCAATTTAAAGCTGATTGGTAGTGATTTCTTTGTGATTTTTTTTTCCGTTTCGGTAGTGACGAAAAGTGACGAGTGACGAAAACAGAAAAAAAATTGTTCCCCCAAAAACCTGTTAGGAGCACGTTTCAGGCAATTTAAAGATGATTGGTAGTAATTTTTTTGTGAATTTTTTTTCCCGTTTCGGTAGTGACGAAAAGTGACGAGTGACGAAAACAGAAACAAAATTGTTCCCCCAAAAACCTGTTAGGAGCACGTTTCAGGCAATTTAAAGCTGATTGGTAGTGATTTTTTTGTGATTTTTTTCCCCCGTTTCGGTAGTGACGAAAAGTGACGAGTGACGAAAACAGAAAAAAATGTGTTCCCCCAAAAACCTGTTAGGAGCACGTTTCTGGCAATTTAAAGCTGATTGGTAGTAATTTTTTTGTGATTTTTTTTCCCCGTTTCGGTAGTGACGAAAAGTGACGAGTGACGAAAACAGAAAAAAAATTGTTCCCCCAAAAACCTGTTAGGAGCACGTTTCAGGCAATTTAAAGCTGATTGGTAGTGATTTTTTTGTGATTTTTTTTTTCCGTTTCGGTAGTGACGAAAAGTGACGAGTGACGAAAACAGAAAAAAAATTGTTCCCCCAAAAACCTGTTAGGAGCACGTTTCAGGCAATTTAAAGCTGATTGGTAGCGATTTTTTTGTGAATTTTTTTTTCCGTTTCGGTAGTGACGAAAAGTGACGAGTGACGAAAACAGAAACAACATTGTTCCCCCAAAAACCTGTTAGGAGCACGTTTCAGGCAATTTAAAGCTGATTGGTAGTAATTTTTTTGTGAATTTTTTTTCCCGTTTCGGTAGTGACGAAAAGTGACGAGTGACGAAAACAGAAACAAAATTGTTCCCCCAAAAACCTGTTAGGAGCACGTTTCAGGCAATTTAAAGCTGATTGGTAGTGATTTTTTTGTGATTTTTTTTTCCCGTTTCGGTAGTGACGAAAAGTGACGAAAACAGAAACAAAATTGTTCCCCCAAAAACCTGTTAGGAGCACGTTTCAGGCAATTTAAAGCTGATTGGTAGTGATTTTTTTGTGATTTTCTTTTTTCCGTTTCGGTAGTGACGAAAAGTGACGAGTGACGAAAACAGAAAAAAAATTGTTCCCCCAAAAACCTGTTAGGAGCACGTTTCAGGCAATTTAAAGCTGATTGGTAGTGTTTTTTTTCCCCTTTCGGTAGTGACGAAAAGTGACGAGTGACGAAAACAGAAAAAAAATTGTTCCCCCAAAAACCGGTTAGGAGCACGTTTCAGGCAATTTAAAGCTGATTGGTAGTGATTTTTTTGTGAATTTTTTTTTTCGTTTCGGTAGTGACGAAAAGTGACGAGTGACGAAAACAGAAAAAAAAATGTTCCCCCAAAAACCTGTTAGGAGCACGTTTCAGGCAATTTAAAGCTGATTGGTAGTGATTTTTTTGTGAATTTTTTTTTCCGTTTCGGTAGTGACGAAAAGTGACGAGTGACGAAAACAGAAAAAAAATTGTTCCCCCAAAAACCTGTTAGGAGCACGTTTCAGGCAATTTAAAGCTGATTGGTAGTAATTTTTTTGTGAATTTTTTTTTCCGTTTCGGTAGTGACGAAAAGTGACGAGTGACGAAAACAGAAACAAAATTGTTCCCCCAAAAACCTGTTAGGAGCACGTTTCAGGCAATTTAAAGCTGATTGGTAGTGATTTTTTTGTGATATTTTTTTTCCGTTTCGGTAGTGACGAAAAGTGACGAAAACAGAAAACAAATTGTTCCCCCAAAAACCTGTTAGGAGCACGTTTCAGGCAATTTAAAGCTGATTGGTAGTGATTTTTTTGTGATTTTTTTTTCCCCGTTTCGGTAGTGACGAAAAGTGACGAGTGACGAAAACAGAAAAAAAATTGTTCCCCCAAAAACCTGTTAGGAGCACGTTTCAGGCAATTTAAAGCTGATTGGTAGTGATTTTTTTGTGATTTTTTTTTTCCGTTTCGGTAGTGACGAAAAGTGACGAGTGACGAAAACAGAAAAAAAATTGTTCCCCCAAAAACCTGTTAGGAGCACGTTTCAGGCAATTTAAAGCTGATTGGTAGCGATTTTTTTGTGAATTTTTTTTTCCGTTTCGGTAGTGACGAAAAGTGACGAGTGACGAAAACAGAAACAACATTGTTCCCCCAAAAACCTGTTAGGAGCACGTTTCAGGCAATTTAAAGCTGATTGGTAGTGATTTTTTTGTGATTTTTTTTTCCCGTTTCGGTAGTGACGAAAAGTGACGAAAACAGAAACAAAATTGTTCCCCCAAAAACCTGTTAGGAGCACGTTTCAGGCAATTTAAAGCTGATTGGTAGTGATTTTTTTGTGATTTTCTTTTTTCCGTTTCGGTAGTGACGAAAAGTGACGAGTGACGAAAACAGAAAAAAAATTGTTCCCCCAAAAACCTGTTAGGAGCACGTTTCAGGCAATTTAAAGCTGATTGGTAGTGTTTTTTTCCCCCTTTCGGTAGTGACGAAAAGTGACGAGTGACGAAAACAGAAAAAAAATTGTTCCCCCAAAAACCGGTTAGGAGCACGTTTCAGGCAATTTAAAGCTGATTGGTAGTGATTTTTTTGTGAATTTTTTTTTTCGTTTCGGTAGTGACGAAAAGTGACGAGTGACGAAAACAGAAAAAAAAATGTTCCCCCAAAAACCTGTTAGGAGCACGTTTCAGGCAATTTAAAGCTGATTGGTAGTGATTTTTTTGTGAATTTTTTTTTCCGTTTCGGTAGTGACGAAAAGTGACGAGTGACGAAAACAGAAAAAAAATTGTTCCCCCAAAAACCTGTTAGGAGCACGTTTCAGGCAATTTAAAGCTGATTGGTAGTAATTTTTTTGTGAATTTTTTTTTCCGTTTCGGTAGTGACGAAAAGTGACGAGTGACGAAAACAGAAACAAAATTGTTCCCCCAAAAACCTGTTAGGAGCACGTTTCAGGCAATTTAAAGCTGATTGGTAGTGATTTTTTTGTGATATTTTTTTTCCGTTTCGGTAGTGACGAAAAGTGACGAAAACAGAAAACAAATTGTTCCCCCAAAAACCTGTTAGGAGCACGTTTCAGGCAATTTAAAGCTGATTGGTAGTGATTTTTTTGTGATTTTTTTTTCCCGTTTCGGTAGTGACGAAAAGTGACGAGTGACGAAAACAGAAAAAAAATTGTTCCCCCAAAAACCTGTTAGGAGCATGTTTCAGGCAATTTAAAGCTGATTGGTAGTGATTTTTTTGTGAATTTTTTTTTCCCTTTCGGTAGTGACGAAAAGTGACGAGTGACGAAAACAGAAAAAAAATTGTTCCCCCAAAAACCTGTTAGGAGCACGTTTCAGGCAATTTAAAGCTGATTGGTAGTGATTTTTTTGTGATTTTTTTTTTCGTTTCGGTAGTGACGAAAAGTGACGAGTGACGAAAACAGAAAAAAAAATGTTCCCCCAAAAACCTGTTAGGAGCACGTTTCAGGCAATTTAAAGCTGATTGGTAGTGATTTTTTTGTGAATTTTTTTTTCCGTTTCGGTAGTGACGAAAAGTGACGAGTGACGAAAACAGAAAAAAATTGTTCCCCCAAAAACCTGTTAGGAGCACGTTTCAGGCAATTTAAAGCTGATTGGTAGTGATTTTTTTGTGATTTTTTTTTTCCGTTTCGGTAGTGACGAAAAGTGACGAGTGACGAAAACAGAAAAAAAATTGTTCCCCCAAAAACCTGTTAGGAGCACGTTTCAGGCAATTTAAAGCTGATTGGTAGTGATTTTTTTGTGATTTTTTTTTTCGTTTCGGTAGTGACGAAAAGTGACGAGTGACGAAAACAGAAAAAAAAATGTTCCCCCAAAAACCTGTTAGGAGCACGTTTCAGGCAATTTAAAGCTGATTGGTAGTGATTTTTTTGTGAATTTTTTTTTCCGTTTCGGTAGTGACGAAAAGTGACGAGTGACGAAAACAGAAAAAAATTGTTCCCCCAAAAACCTGTTAGGAGCACGTTTCAGGCAATTTAAAGCTGATTGGTAGTGATTTTTTTGTGATTTTTTTTTTCCGTTTCGGTAGTGACGAAAAGTGACGAGTGACGAAAACAGAAAAAAAATTGTTCCCCCAAAAACCTGTTAGGAGCACGTTTCAGGCAATTTAAAGCTGATTGGTAGTGATTTTTTTGTGAATTTTTTTTTCCGTTTCGGTAGTGACGAAAAGTGACGAGTGACGAAAACAGAAAAAAAATTGTTCCCCCAAAAACCTGTTAGGAGCACGTTTCAGGCAATTTAAAGCTGATTGGTAGTGATTTTTTTGTGATTTTTTTTTCCCCGTTTCGGTAGTGACGAAAAGTGACGAGTGACGAAAACAGAAAAAAAATTGTTCCCCCAAAAACCTGTTAGGAGCACGTTTCAGGCAATTTAAAGCTGATTGGTAGTGATTTTTTTGTGATTTTTTTTTTCCGTTTCGGTAGTGACGAAAAGTGACGAGTGACGAAAACAGAAAAAAAATTGTTCCCCCAAAAACCTGTTAGGAGCACGTTTCAGGCAATTTAAAGCTGATTGGTAGTGATTTTTTTGTGATTTTTTTTTTCCGTTTCGGTAGTGACGAAAAGTGACGAGTGACGAAAACAGAAACAAAATTGTTCCCCCAAAAACCTGTTAGGAGCACGTTTCAGGCAATTTAAAGCTGATTGGTAGTGATTTTTTTGTGATTTTTTTTTTCCGTTTCGGTAGTGACGAAAAGTGACGAGTGACGAAAACAGAAAACAAATTGTTCCCCCAAAAACCTGTTAGGAGCACGTTTCAGGCAATTTAAAGCTGATTGGTAGTGATTTTTTTGTGAATTTTTTTTTCCGTTTCGGTAGTGACGAAAAGTGACGAGTGACGAAAACAGAAAAAAAATTGTTCCCCCAAAAACCTGTTAGGAGCACGTTTCAGGCAATTTAAAGCTGATTGGTAGTGATTTTTTTGTGAATTTTTTTTTCCGTTTCGGTAGTGACGAAAAGTGACAAGTGACGAAAACAGAAAAAAAATTGTTCCCCCAAAAACCTGTTAGGAGCACGTTTCAGGCAATTTAAAGCTGATTGGTAGTGATTTTTTTGTGAATTTTTTTTTCCGTTTCGGTAGTGACGAAAAGTGACGAGTGACGAAAACAGAAAAAAAAATGTTCCCCCAAAAACCTGTTAGGAGCACGTTTCAGGCAATTTAAAGCTGATTGGTAGTGATTTTTTTGTGAATTTTTTTTTCCGTTTCGGTAGTGACGAAAAGTGACGAGTGACGAAAACAGAAAAAAAAATGTTCCCCCAAAAACCTGTTAGGAGCACGTTTCAGGCAATTTAAAGCTGATTGGTAGTACATTTTTTTTTCCGTTTCGGTAGTGACAAAAAGTGACGAGTGACGAAAACAGAAACAAAATTGTTCCCCCAAAAACCTGTTAGGAGCACGTTTCAGGCAATTTAAAGCTGATTGGTAGTGATTTTTTTGTGAATTTTTTTTTCCGTTTCGGTAGTGACGAAAAGTGACGAGTGACGAAAACAGAAAAAAAAAATTTCCCCCAAAAACCTGTTAGGAGCACGTTTCAGGCAATTTAAAGCTGATTGGTAGTAAAAAAAAAAATCCGTTTCGGTAGTGACAAAAAGTGACGAGTGACGAAAACAGAAAAAAAATTGTTCCCCCAAAAACCTGTTAGGAGCACGTTTCAGGCAATTTAAAGCTGATTGGTAGTGATTTTTTTGTGAATTTTTTTTTCCGTTTCGGTAGTGACGAAAAGTGACGAGTGACGAAAACAGAAAAAAAAATGTTCCCCCAAAAACCTGTTAGGAGCACGTTTCAGGCAATTTAAAGCTGATTGGTAGTACATTTTTTTTTCCGTTTCGGTAGTGACAAAAAGTGACGAGTGACGAAAACAGAAAAAAAATTGTTCCCCCAAAAACCTGTTAGGAGCACGTTTCAGGCAATTTAAAGCTGATTGGTAGTGATTTTTTTGTGATTTTTTTTTTCCGTTTCGGTAGTGACGAAAAGTGACGAGTGACGAAAACAGAAAAAAAAATGTTCCCCCAAAAACCTGTTAGGAGCACGTTTCAGGCAATTTAAAGATGATTGGTAGTAATTTTTTTGTGAATTTTTTTTCCCGTTTCGGTAGTGACGAAAAGTGACGAGTGACGAAAACAGAAACAAAATTGTTCCCCCAAAAACCTGTTAGGAGCACGTTTCAGGCAATTTAAAGCTGATTGGTAGTGATTTTTTTGTGATTTTTTTTCCCCGTTTCGGTAGTGACGAAAAGTGACGAGTGACGAAAACAGAAAAAAATTTGTTCCCCCAAAAACCTGTTAGGAGCACGTTTCAGGCAATTTAAAGCTGATTGGTAGTGATTTTTTTGTGATTTTTTTTTTCCGTTTCGGTAGTGACGAAAAGTGACGAGTGACGAAGACAGAAAAAAAATTGTTCCCCCAAAAACCTGTTAGGAGCACGTTTCAGGCAATTTAAAGCTGATTGGTAGTGATTTTTTTGTGATTTTTTTTTTCCGTTTCGGTAGTGACGAAAAGTGACGAGTGACGAAAACAGAAAAAAAATTGTTCCCCCAAAAACCTGTTAGGAGCACGTTTCAGGCAATTTAAAGATGATTGGTAGTAATTTTTTTGTGAATTTTTTTTCCCGTTTCGGTAGTGACGAAAAGTGACGAGTGACGAAAACAGAAACAAAATTGTTCCCCCAAAAACCTGTTAGGAGCACGTTTCAGGCAATTTAAAGCTGATTGGTAGTGATTTTTTTGTGATTTTTTTTCCCCGTTTCGGTAGTGACGAAAAGTGACGAGTGACGAAAACAGAAAAAAAATTGTTCCCCCAAAAACCTGTTAGGAGCACGTTTCTGGCAATTTAAAGCTGATTGGTAGTAATTTTTTTGTGATTTTTTTTCCCCGTTTCGGTAGTGACGAAAAGTGACGAGTGACGAAAACAGAAAAAAAATTGTTCCCCCAAAAACCTGTTAGGAGCACGTTTCAGGCAATTTAAAGCTGATTGGTAGTGATTTTTTTGTGATTTTTTTTTTCCGTTTCGGTAGTGACGAAAAGTGACGAGTGACGAAAACAGAAAAAAAATTGTTCCCCCAAAAACCTGTTAGGAGCACGTTTCAGGCAATTTAAAGCTGATTGGTAGTGATTTTTTTGTGAATTTTTTTTTCCGTTTCGGTAGTGACGAAAAGTGACGAGTGACGAAAACAGAAACAACATTGTTCCCCAAAAAACCTGTTAGGAGCACGTTTCAGGCAATTTAAAGCTGATTGGTAGTAATTTTTTTGTGATTTTTTTTTCCCGTTTCGGTAGTGACGAAAAGTGACGAGTGACGAAAACAGAAACAAAATTGTTCCCCCAAAAACCTGTTAGGAGCACGTTTCAGGCAATTTAAAGCTGATTGGTAGTGATTTTTTTGTGATTTTTTTTCCCCGTTTCGGTAGTGACGAAAAGTGACGAGTGACGAAAACAGAAACAAAATTGTTCCCCCAAAAACCTGTTAGGAGCACGTTTCAGGCAATTTAAAGCTGATTGGTAGTGATTTTTTTGTGATTTTCTTTTTTCCGTTTCGGTAGTGACGAAAAGTGACGAGTGACGAAGACAGAAAAAAAATTGTTCCCCCAAAAACCTGTTAGGAGCACGTTTCAGGCAATTTAAAGCTGATTGGTAGTGATTTTTTTGTGATTTTTTTTTTCCGTTTCGGTAGTGACGAAAAGTGACGAGTGACGAAAACAGAAAAAAAATTGTTCCCCCAAAAACCTGTTAGGAGCACGTTTCAGGCAATTTAAAGATGATTGGTAGTAATTTTTTTGTGAATTTTTTTTCCCGTTTCGGTAGTGACGAAAAGTGACGAGTGACGAAAACAGAAACAAAATTTTTCCCCCAAAAACCTGTTAGGAGCACGTTTCAGGCAATTTAAAGCTGATTGGTAGTGATTTTTTTGTGATTTTTTTTCCCCGTTTCGGTAGTGACGAAAAGTGACGAGTGACGAAAACAGAAAAAAAATTGTTCCCCCAAAAACCTGTTAGGAGCACGTTTCTGGCAATTTAAAGCTGATTGGTAGTAATTTTTTTGTGATTTTTTTTCCCCGTTTCGGTAGTGACGAAAAGTGACGAGTGACGAAAACAGAAAAAAAAATGTTCCCCCAAAAACCTGTTAGGAGCACGTTTCAGGCAATTTAAAGCTGATTGGTAGTGATTTTTTTGTGATTTTTTTTTTCCGTTTCGGTAGTGACGAAAAGTGACGAGTGACGAAAACAGAAAAAAAAATGTTCCCCCAAAAACCTGTTAGGAGCACGTTTCAGGCAATTTAAAGCTGATTGGTAGTGATTTTTTTGTGAATTTTTTTTTCCGTTTCGGTAGTGACGAAAAGTGACGAGTGACGAAAACAGAAACAACATTGTTCCCCCAAAAACCTGTTAGGAGCACGTTTCAGGCAATTTAAAGCTGATTGGTAGTAATTTTTTTGTGAATTTTTTTTCCCGTTTCGGTAGTGACGAAAAGTGACGAGTGACGAAAACAGAAACAAAATTGTTCCCCCAAAAACCTGTTAGGAGCACGTTTCAGGCAATTTAAAGCTGATTGGTAGTGATTTTTTTGTGATTTTTTTTCCCCGTTTCGGTAGTGACGAAAAGTGACGAGTGACGAAAACAGAAACAAAATTGTTCCCCCAAAAACCTGTTAGGAGCACGTTTCAGGCAATTTAAAGCTGATTGGTAGTGATTTTTTTGTGATTTTCTTTTTTCCGTTTCGGTAGTGACGAAAAGTGACGAGTGACGAAAACAGAAAAAAAATTGTTCCCCCAAAAACCTGTTAGGAGCACGTTTCAGGCAATTTAAAGCTGATTGGTAGTGATTTTTTTCTGAATTTTTTTTTCCCTTTCGGTAGTGACGAAAAGTGACGAGTGACGAAAACAGAAAAAAAATTGTTCCCCCAAAAACCTGTTAGGAGCACGTTTCAGGCAATTTAAAGCTGATTGGTAGTGA
Organism: Gymnoscopelus microlampas; assembly: GCF_963454915.1. NCBI lineage: Eukaryota > Metazoa > Chordata > Actinopteri > Myctophiformes > Myctophidae > Gymnoscopelus > Gymnoscopelus microlampas. The sequence goes on along the minus strand of NC_139945.1, from coordinate 22,953,954 downwards.
TTTTTTTGTGATTTTTTTTTTTCGTTTCGGTAGTGACGAAAAGTGACGAGTGACGAAAACAGAAAAAAAAATGTTCCCCCAAAAACCTGTTAGGAGCACGTTTCAGGCAATTTAAAGCTGATTGGTAGTGATTTTTTTGTGAATTTTTTTTTCCGTTTCGGTAGTGACGAAAAGTGACGAGTGACGAAAACAGAAAAAAAATGTTCCCCCAAAAACCTGTTAGGAGCACGTTTCAGGCAATTTAAAGCTGATTGGTAGTGATTTTTTTGTGATTTTTTTTTTCCGTTTCGGTAGTGACGAAAAGTGACGAGTGACGAAAACAGAAAAAAAATTGTTCCCCCAAAAACCTGTTAGGAGCACGTTTCAGGCAATTTAAAGCTGATTGGTAGTGATTTTTTTGTGATTTTTTTTTTCCGTTTCGGTAGTGACGAAAAGTGACGAGTGACGAAAACAGAAAAAAATTGTTCCCCCAAAAACCTGTTAGGAGCACGTTTCAGGCAATTTAAAGCTGATTGGTAGTGATTTTTTTGTGAATTTTTTTTCCCGTTTCGGTAGTGACGAAAAGTGACGAGTGACGAAAACAGAAAAAAAATTGTTCCCCCAAAAACCTGTTAGGAGCACGTTTCAGGCAATTTAAAGCTGATTGGTAGTGATTTTTTTGTGAATTTTTTTTTCCGTTTCGGTAGTGACGAAAAGTGACGAGTGACGAAAACAGAAAAAAAATTGTTCCCCCAAAAACCTGTTAGGAGCACGTTTCAGGCAATTTAAAGCTGATTGGTAGTGATTTTTTTGTGAATTTTTTTTTCCGTTTCGGTAGTGACGAAAAGTGACGAGTGACGAAAACAGAAACAAAATTGTTCCCCCAAAAACCTGTTAGGAGCACGTTTCAGGCAATTTAAAGCTGATTGGTAGTGATTTTTTTGTGATTTTTTTTTTCCCTTTCGGTAGTGACGAAAAGTGACGAGTGACGAAAACAGAAACAACATTGTTCCCCCAAAAACCTGTTAGGAGCACGTTTCAGGCAATTTAAAGCTGATTGGTAGTAATTTTTTTGTGAATTTTTTTTCCCGTTTCGGTAGTGACGAAAAGTGACGAGTGACGAAAACAGAAACAAAATTGTTCCCCCAAAAACCTGTTAGGAGCACGTTTCAGGCAATTTAAAGCTGATTGGTAGTGATTTTTTTGTGATTTTTTTTCCCCGTTTCGGTAGTGACGAAAAGTGACGAGTGACGAAAACAGAAACAAAATTGTTCCCCCAAAAACCTGTTAGGAGCACGTTTCAGGCAATTTAAAGCTGATTGGTAGTGATTTTTTTGTGATTTTCTTTTTTCCGTTTCGGTAGTGACGAAAAGTGACGAGTGACGAAAACAGAAAAAAAATTGTTCCCCCAAAAACCTGTTAGGAGCACGTTTCAGGCAATTTAAAGCTGATTGGTAGTGATTTTTTTCTGAATTTTTTTTTCCCTTTCGGTAGTGACGAAAAGTGACGAGTGACGAAAACAGAAAAAAAATTGTTCCCCCAAAAACCTGTTAGGAGCACGTTTCAGGCAATTTAAAGCTGATTGGTAGTGATTTTTTTGTGATTTTTTTTTTTCGTTTCGGTAGTGACGAAAAGTGACGAGTGACGAAAACAGAAAAAAAAATGTTCCCCCAAAAACCTGTTAGGAGCACGTTTCAGGCAATTTAAAGCTGATTGGTAGTGATTTTTTTGTGAATTTTTTTTTCCGTTTCGGTAGTGACGAAAAGTGACGAGTGACGAAAACAGAAAAAAAATGTTCCCCCAAAAACCTGTTAGGAGCACGTTTCAGGCAATTTAAAGCTGATTGGTAGTGATTTTTTTGTGATTTTTTTTTTCCGTTTCGGTAGTGACGAAAAGTGACGAGTGACGAAAACAGAAAAAAAATTGTTCCCCCAAAAACCTGTTAGGAGCACGTTTCAGGCAATTTAAAGCTGATTGGTAGTGATTTTTTTGTGATTTTTTTTTTCCGTTTCGGTAGTGACGAAAAGTGACGAGTGACGAAAACAGAAAAAAATTGTTCCCCCAAAAACCTGTTAGGAGCACGTTTCAGGCAATTTAAAGCTGATTGGTAGTGATTTTTTTGTGAATTTTTTTTCCCGTTTCGGTAGTGACGAAAAGTGACGAGTGACGAAAACAGAAAAAAAATTGTTCCCCCAAAAACCTGTTAGGAGCACGTTTCAGGCAATTTAAAGCTGATTGGTAGTGATTTTTTTGTGAATTTTTTTTTCCGTTTCGGTAGTGACGAAAAGTGACGAGTGACGAAAACAGAAAAAAAATTGTTCCCCCAAAAACCTGTTAGGAGCACGTTTCAGGCAATTTAAAGCTGATTGGTAGTGATTTTTTTGTGAATTTTTTTTTCCGTTTCGGTAGTGACGAAAAGTGACGAGTGACGAAAACAGAAACAAAATTGTTCCCCCAAAAACCTGTTAGGAGCACGTTTCAGGCAATTTAAAGCTGATTGGTAGTGATTTTTTTGTGATTTTTTTTTTCCCTTTCGGTAGTGACGAAAAGTGACGAGTGACGAAAACAGAAAAAAAATGGTTCCCCCAAAAACCTGTTAGGAGCACGTTTCAGGCAATTTAAAGCTGATTGGTAGTGATTTTTTTGTGAATTTTTTTTTCCGTTTCGGTAATGACGAAAAGTGACGAGTGACGAAAACAGAAAAAAAATTGTTCCCCCAAAAACCTGTTAGGAGCACGTTTCAGGCAATTTAAAGCTGATTGGTAGTGATTCTTTTGTGAATTTTTTTTTCCGTTTCGGTAGTGACGAAAAGTGACGAGTGACGAAAACAGAAAAAAAATTGTTCCCCCAAAAACCTGTTAGGAGCACGTTTCAGGCAATTTAAAGCTGATTGGTAGTGATTTTTTTGTGAATTTTTTTTTCCGTTTCGGTAGTGACGAAAAGTGACGAGTGACGAAAACAGAAAAAAAAATGTTCCCCCAAAAACCTGTTAGGAGCACGTTTCAGGCAATTTAAAGCTGATTGGTAGTACATTTTTTTTTCCGTTTCGGTAGTGACAAAAAGTGACGAGTGACGAAAACAGAAAAAAAATTGTTCCCCCAAAAACCTGTTAGGAGCACGTTTCAGGCAATTTAAAGCTGATTGGTAGTGATTTTTTTGTGAATTTTTTTTTCCGTTTCGGTAGTGACGAAAAGTGACGAGTGACTTAAACAGAAAAAAAAAAATTCCCCCAAAAACCTGTTAGGAGCACGTTTCAGGCAATTTAAAGCTGATTGGTAGTAAAAAAAAAATTCCGTTTCGGTAGTGACAAAAAGTGACGAGTGACGAAAACAGAAAAAAAATTGTTCCCCCAAAAACCTGTTAGGAGCACGTTTCAGGCAATTTAAAGCTGATTGGTAGTGATTCTTTTGTGAATTTTTTTTTCCGTTTCGGTAGTGACGAAAAGTGACGAGTGACGAAAACAGAAAAAAAATTGTTCCCCCAAAAACCTGTTAGGAGCACGTTTCAGGCAATTTAAAGCTGATTGGTAGTGATTTTTTTGTGAATTTTTTTTTCCGTTTCGGTAGTGACGAAAAGTGACGAGTGACGAAAACAGAAAAAAAAATGTTCCCCCAAAAACCTGTTAGGAGCACGTTTCAGGCAATTTAAAGCTGATTGGTAGTACATTTTTTTTTCCGTTTCGGTAGTGACAAAAAGTGACGAGTGACGAAAACAGAAAAAAAATTGTTCCCCCAAAAACCTGTTAGGAGCACGTTTCAGGCAATTTAAAGCTGATTGGTAGTGATTTTTTTGTGAATTTTTTTTTCCGTTTCGGTAGTGACGAAAAGTGACGAGTGACGAAAACAGAAAAAAAAAAATTCCCCCAAAAACCTGTTAGGAGCACGTTTCAGGCAATTTAAAGCTGATTGGTAGTAAAAAAAAAATTCCGTTTCGGTAGTGACAAAAAGTGACGAGTGACGAAAACAGAAAAAAAATTGTTCCCCCAAAAACCTGTTAGGAGCACGTTTCAGGCAATTTAAAGCTGATTGGTAGTAATTTTTTTGTGATTTTTTTTTTCCGTTTCGGTAGTGACGAAAAGTGACGAGTGACGAAAACAGAAAAAAAATTGTTCCCCCAAAAACCTGTTAGGAGCACGTTTCAGGCAATTTAAAGCTGATTGGTAGTAATTTTTTTGTGAATTTTTTTTTCCGTTTCGGTAGTGACGAAAAGTGACGAGTGACGAAAACAGAAACAAAATTGTTCCCCCAAAAACCTGTTAGGAGCACGTTTCAGGCAATTTAAAGCTGATTGGTAGTGATTTTTTTGTGATTTTTTTTTTCCGTTTCGGTAGTGACGAAAAGTGACGAGTGACGAAAACAGAAAACAAATTGTTCCCCCAAAAACCTGTTAGGAGCACGTTTCAGGCAATTTAAAGCTGATTGGTAGTGATTTTTTTGTGATTTTTTTTTCCGTTTCGGTAGTGACGAAAAGTGACGAGTGACGAAAACAGAAAAAAAATTGTTCCCCCAAAAACCTGTTAGGAGCACGTTTCAGGCAATTTAAAGCTGATTGGCAGAGATGCTCGTAGGCCTGCGTCCTGCGTCGCTGACGCACCATATTGCGAAAGGACGCATTCATGACACCGTCGTGGCGTCCCTGGGACGCAATAGAGTTGTCACCAACAACAGTGAAAAATATAACAATAATTCGCGGTAAAATTAGTAGTGCACGATAAGTATCGGCCCGATAATTATCGGTCTGATATCAGGAATTATGACGTCATCCCGATAAAACCGATAACATTAATAATAGCTCCGATAATATATAATATTTGTCAGCTGTGATCTGCATGGACTCTCTCGGTTAGACACCGTTGGTGGAGAAGTATAACTCTCCGGTTAGACACCGTTGTACTGGAGAAGTATAACTCGGTTAAACAGCGTTGTGTGGAGACTCGCACACGCAGCAGCAGCACAGCCCCTCCCCACACACACACACACCCTCTGTTAGGCTACGCTACACACACAGAGAGAGTGTGAGGCATGAGGAGCTGGTTGAGACCTGGTCTCAAACGTGTTAAAACGTCTTGGAAAGACCACTGTCTCTGGAATAATAACTGATCATCACACATACAAGTCTACTACTAACCTTCGTTGCTATTGTCATCTTAAATTGACCAGCCAAAGTAAAATTCAAGATTTTAGAGTGTTCTCCAACTTGCTTGGAGATCAGAGTGATGTGGTGGATTAACCATGTTGTACAATCAGCTGTGTAACATTAGCAGGTTAACGATGGCTCGTTGAGCCTATGCATTTGACCCTGATTTGACCACAAAGGCAATCAAAAGCACTAATTAATGGCAGCTGTAAGTAACCGGTTGTCTATCGTCTGTGCCTTGTGTATGTTTAATAGGCAACTGGATGTTTTCTGTAGCCTAGAGATATCATATCAAGTAATTCCCTGAAGAGGGTAGACCCTCTCCCTCATGCTAAACTTAAAGTGACTTATAAGGTTCCACTTCTCCTCAAAAAGACAACTTTATTTTCCTTTCTCAATGACAAGCCTAATATTATTATAGCATTTTGGCTATGTGCAATAACTGCAAGCCAATGTTCATAGGCAGTGTCAGTATTTGTCTTCATTATTTCTTGAATTCCTATTTCTTTAGTTGCCAATATTTCCACTGTAAGCCAGTGTTTTCAGTCTTTTATTGCTACACAATAAATAGTAAAAATAAATTCTACATTCATAAATAATACAAAATAAAATAATAATAATAATGATTAAAAGGTTCTATGATTAAATGTATTCTATTGGTCAAAGCTATGTTAAATCCACCTGTTGCCCACTACTAGTATTTCTTACCATAAGGTGTGCTAATACTACAGATTCATATAGATTTGAAAAAATATATTTATGATTTATTAATATATGTATATATATTTGTATTATTGGTATCGGTCTTGAGAAGCAGGAACGGGTCCGCAGCAGGAACCCCCCTCCGTCCCGGGGGGCACCGAACGGGTCCAAGCACCGGGCACCACGTAGGGTGTGAATTTGTGGGACCCATAAAATGTCCCTGGGACCCATCTAAAAGACCACCCTTGCATCCCAGGACCCATTACATTGAAAACCTAGCAACATCACTGGATTGGTAGTGATTTTTTTGTGATTTTTTTTTTCCCTTTCGGTAGTGACGAAAAGTGACGAGTGACGAAAACAGAAAAAAAATTGTTCCCCCAAAAACCTGTTAGGAGCACGTTTCAGGCAATTTAAAGCTGATTGGTAGTGATTTTTTTGTGAATTTTTTTTTTCGTTTCGGTAGTGACGAAAAGTGACGAGTGACGAAAACAGAAAAAAAAATGTTCCCCCAAAAACCTGTTAGGAGCACGTTTCAGGCAATTTAAAGCTGATTGGTAGTGATTTTTTTGTGAATTTTTTTTTCCGTTTCGGTAGTGACGAAAAGTGACGAGTGACGAAAACAGAAACAAAATTGTTCCCCCAAAAACCTGTTAGGAGCACGTTTCAGGCAATTTAAAGCTGATTGGTAGTGATTTTTTTGTGAATTTTTTTTTCCGTTTCGGTAGTGACGAAAAGTGACGAGTGACGAAAACAGAAAAAAAATTGTTCCCCCAAAAACCTGTTAGGAGCACGTTTCAGGCAATTTAAAGCTGATTGGTAGTGATTTTTTTGTGAATTTTTTTTTCCCTTTCGGTAGTGACGAAAAGTGACGAGTGACGAAAACAGAAAAAAAATTGTTCCCCCAAAAACACGGAGCACGTTTCAGGCAATTTAAAGCTGATTGGTAGTGATTTTTTTGTGAATTTTTTTTTTCGTTTCGGTAGTGACGAAAAGTGACGAGTGACGAAAACAGAAAAAAAAATGTTCCCCCAAAAACCTGTTAGGAGCACGTTTCAGGCAATTTAAAGCTGATTGGTAGTGATTTTTTTGTGAATTTTTTTTTCCGTTTCGGTAGTGACGAAAAGTGACGAGTGACGAAAACAGAAAAAAATTGTTCCCCCAAAAACCTGTTAGGAGCACGTTTCAGGCAATTTAAAGCTGATTGGTAGTGATTTTTTTGTGATTTTTTTTTCCCGTTTCGGTAGTGACGAAAAGTGACGAGTGACGAAAACAGAAAAAAAAATGTTCCCCCAAAAACCTGTTAGGAGCACGTTTCAGGCAATTTAAAGCTGATTGGTAGTGATTTTTTTGTGAATTTTTTTTTCCCTTTCGGTAGTGACGAAAAGTGACGAGTGACGAAAACAGAAAAAAAATTGTTCCCCCAAAAACCTGTTAGGAGCACGTTTCAGGCAATTTAAAGCTGATTGGTAGTGATTTTTTTGTGATTTTTTTTCCCGTTTCGGTAGTGACGAAAAGTGACGAGTGACGAAAACAGAAAAAAAATTGTTCCCCCAAAAACCTGTTAGGAGCACGTTTCAGGCAATTTAAAGCTGATTGGTAGTGATTTTTTTGTGATTTTTTTTTTCCCGTTTCGGTAGTGACGAAAAGTGACGAGTGACGAAAACAGAAAAAAAATTGTTCCCCCAAAAACCTGTTAGGAGCACGTTTCAGGCAATTTAAAGCTGATTGGTAGTGATTTTTTTGTGATTTTTTTTTTCCGTTTCGGTAGTGACGAAAAGTGACGAGTGACGAAAACAGAAACAAAATTGTTCCCCCAAAAACCTGTTAGGAGCACGTTTCAGGCAATTTAAAGCTGATTGGTAGTGATTTTTTTGTGAATTTTTTTTTCCGTTTCGGTAGTGACGAAAAGTGACGAGTGACGAAAACAGAAAAAAAATTGTTCCCCCAAAAACCTGTTAGGAGCACGTTTCAGGCAATTTAAAGCTGATTGGTAGTGATTTTTTTGTGAATTTTTTTTTCCCTTTCGGTAGTGACGAAAAGTGACGAGTGACGAAAACAGAAAAAAAATTGTTCCCCCAAAAACACGGAGCACGTTTCAGGCAATTTAAAGCTGATTGGTAGTGATTTTTTTGTGAATTTTTTTTTTCGTTTCGGTAGTGACGAAAAGTGACGAGTGACGAAAACAGAAAAAAAAATGTTCCCCCAAAAACCTGTTAGGAGCACGTTTCAGGCAATTTAAAGCTGATTGGTAGTGATTTTTTTGTGAATTTTTTTTCCCGTTTCGGTAGTGACGAAAAGTGACGAGTGACGAAAACAGAAAAAAATTGTTCCCCCAAAAACCTGTTAGGAGCACGTTTCAGGCAATTTAAAGCTGATTGGTAGTGATTTTTTTGTGATTTTTTTTTTCCGTTTCGGTAGTGACGAAAAGTGACGAGTGACGAAAACAGAAAAAAAAATGTTCCCCCAAAAACCTGTTAGGAGCACGTTTCAGGCAATTTAAAGCTGATTGGTAGTGATTTTTTTGTGAATTTTTTTTTCCCTTTCGGTAGTGACGAAAAGTGACGAGTGACGAAAACAGAAAAAAAATTGTTCCCCCAAAAACCTGTTAGGAGCACGTTTCAGGCAATTTAAAGCTGATTGGTAGTGATTTTTTTGTGAATTTTTTTCCCGTTTCGGTAGTGACGAAAAGTGACGAGTGACGAAAACAGAAAAAAAATTGTTCCCCCAAAAACCTGTTAGGAGCACGTTTCAGGCAATTTAAAGCTGATTGGTAGTGATTTTTTTGTGATTTTTTTTTCCCGTTTCGGTAGTGACGAAAAGTGACGAGTGACGAAAACAGAAAAAAAAATGTTCCCCCAAAAACCTGTTAGGAGCACGTTTCAGGCAATTTAAAGCTGATTGGTAGTGATTTTTTTGTGATTTTTTTTTTTCCGTTTCGGTAGTGACGAAAAGTGACGAGTGACGAAAACAGAAAAAAAATTGTTCCCCCACAAACCTGTTAGGAGCACGTTTCAGGCAATTTAAAGCTGATTGATAGTGATTTTTTTTTTTCGTTTCGGTAGTGACGAAAAGTGACGAGTGACGAAAACAGAAAAAAAATTGTTCCCCCAAAAACCTGTTAGGAGCACGTTTCAGGCAATTTAAAGCTGATTGGTAGTGATTTTTTTGTGATTTTTTTTTTCCGTTTCGGTAGTGACGAAAAGTGACGAGTGACGAAAACAGAAAAAAAATTGTTCCCCCAAAAACCTGTTAGGAGCACGTTTCAGGCAATTTAAAGCTGATTGGTAGTGATTTTTTTGTGATTTTTTTTCCCCGTTTCGGTAGTGACGAAAAGTGACGAGTGACGAAAACAGAAAAAAAATTGTTCCCCCAAAAACCTGTTAGGAGCACGTTTCAGGCAATTTAAAGCTGATTGGTAGTGATTTTTTTGTCTGAGTGCTTATTTTAAATAATTCAGGTCATACACTTTAAAACTGCCATCACCTTTCTGAAACAAATGCCCTTACTATCTCCCTGTGCATAGTAAAGGAGTAAGACAAGGAGATCAGTATCTTCTCCAAACAGCATAGTGGTGTGAAGAAGAGATGCATTACATTTGTATGTTATTTAGCGTGCAAAACTACCAGAATCCATTGAAAAGCCTTTTGTCAATCTATCAATTAGTTTGGGGTTAAGTGATATTTTTTCATATTGACTTGTTGGGGCCTCAAAACACTACCAGCACAGCACAACCATCAAATCACACGCTCGCGCGAGCACACGCACGCACACACTAGCATAGAATAAAAAGGATGGCAAAAAGAATAGTTAAAGCTCGCGCCTCGCGTTTCTGTGTTTTTAGGGTCAGACCATTAGGGGTGCTTAATAGCCCCTAATGCCTAATTCATGCTGTGATGTACTGTAAGCTTGTAGATTGGTTGTTTGACAACATCATAGCACTTAGCGGCTAATGTTCTGCAACACTGAGTTTGTAACTCAACAAAGTAGGACTAGGCAAATGCCCCAAATGCATGCTGAATTATATCCTCTTACAAATGTGAAATATTTTCTGTTTTGTTTAATTACTGCAGCTGCTCCCTTTTGCACCCTAACCTCATACGTGTATGCTATATACGATACGTAACTGCTGCTATGTGGACCTACCGATGCATTGCCACTTTGTTGCACCTTATGTCTAACCACATAGCCTAGTGTACATACCTGATGCTTTGCCTTTTTGTTTAAGTGTAGGTATCTTTGACATGTTTCTTTTCTGGTTTTCTCCACGCTCTCCCTCTCTCCAAGGCCTGCTGCTCCGAAATATCCACGGTCAAACACCACCTCTATCAGACACCAGATGGAGCCAGAGGTCTGAAAATGAGGTAGCCTTTAGAGAGAAAAGATTGATCAGTAGATGGATGAATCTCTCTCTCTCTCTCTCTCTCTCTCTCTCTCTCTCTCTCTCTCTCTCTCTCTCTCTCTCTCTCTCTCTCTCTCTCTCTCTCTCTCTCTCTCTCTCTCTCTCTCTACTTTATTCATCCAAGTTTCTTCCCTCCTGCTGTCTCTGCCTTCTTTTGCTCTTTGGGTGAAATTGCTGTGCGTGCGTGTGTGTTTGGCTCTAAACTTCACAACTACTACTGGCAGGTCTATAACAGAGTGGCTAGGAGCCATAGGGCTCTGTTTGAAGAGTCCATTCTAGTGTGTCTATGTATCTGTACATCTGTTTGTCACTGTGTCTGTGTCTGCTTGCCTTTTCATCTCTATCTTCTTGGTGCATCCATCCATCCATCACTCTGTCTGCCCGTTTGTCCATTCGTCTCTCTCTCACTCTCTCTCTCTCTCTCTCTCTCTCTCTCCCCCCCCCTCTCTCTCTCTCATTCTGTCTGTCTGTCTGTCTGTCTGTCTGTCTGTCTGTCTGTCTGTCTGTCTGTCTGTCTGTCTGTCTGATTGCAGTGTGTCTTGTATCCATAGCGATGGAGTGATGCCAGGGGTCCCACAGTGCATGTGGACTCAGCTCCAGCCAGAGCAACACGGACCAATCACACCCCTCCTACAATTATCTTCACAAAGAGCTGGACCCCCAGTCCTGTTCCAGAAGGGGCCCTGGCACAGGACCCCTGGCATGGGGCCCTACGTACCTGCCAATAGCCACTGCAAGCCATACAGACGATGCTACATGCCGCACACCCGCGCGCAGCCATGCACGTACACACACGCACATGCGCACGACAAGCCTAAGTAGATTCCATCCCTGTGTGTTCCAAGTCTGGGGTAGGTGGACAGGTTCAATACCCAGAACAGGCTCCTAGTTGCAAACCATCACAGTCTCTCTAAGGGTCAGATGTATGTAAGTAAGTAAGTAAATGAGTAAGTAAGTAAATAAGTAAGTAAGTAAGTAAGTAAGTAAGTAAGTAAGTAAGTAAGTAAGTAAGTAAGTAAGTATAAGTAGCTTTGTGAACCAATGGTTCCCGAGCCATGTGACTCATAGACTATTATCTTTGATGTTCCTCTCATAAGCTTCACAGGGGATAACCAATATTCTGACAGAGCAGTGTGTTGCACCCTGCTGATGGGGATACCCAATATTCTGATAGAGCTTCACCCTGCTGATAGGGATACCCAATATTCTGATAGAGCTTCACCCTGCTGATAGGGATACCCAATATTCTGATAAAGCTTCCCCCTGCTGATGGGGATACCCAATATTCTAACAGAGCAGTGTGTTACAATTGTTTTTCCGGGTGAATACAGGCAGTGGCTAACTTAAAAGTTTCAAGCGGACAAAATGGCCTTTTCAGGCCAAGAGATAGAGGTGAAAGAGGTCTAGCAAGGCTACTGGTCTCTGACGGTGAAGCACTGGCAGTAAATTAAACGGTGGGTGACATGTGCCACTGGTGTTGTACCTGCATCTGTGACCTTTGTCTGTTGTGTCGCAAGAACCAACAGGTATACAGGTTCATCCCACACACTCTGTCTCTCTCTGTCTCCCTGTGCAATATTATTTCTATATTTCTAACTGGTCAATACAATATTAAATGATTTGAACAATATTGACATATTCCATTCCAACAGGATTCACACTGCTCATGGTCTGATCCTACATTACTTATAGTCTGAAGCCAATATGTACAAATATATAGTATGGCCAATGAACAGATTTTTATTCTAATATTTGTATACAGTATACATAATATAATACAGCAGGTAATGTGAATGCATGGTGTCTACCTGCTTATTACATTTCAGTGACATTCCATGGAGTCAATGGTTTATTATTATTGTCATTATCTAGAAAAGGATTAGATTGTTTTAGTTTCATTTGGTTCCATTCGTCTGCTAAATGCCTTCTCCATGACGACGTGGAATGTCTTTTCTCTGAAGAGATTCTATTATTTTAGTCCAAACAGAAGTTGAAGCCGCTCTCTCATTGGCAGAGCCAGCTGTCATGTAAAGCCTGAGTCCCTCCCAGCCTATCAACTCCCTCCAAATCTGAGAAAGAAACAAAAAAAAGACAAAGACAAATGAGTTGAAATTGTATCAAAAATCCTGAACTCTCTCACCCAGAGAGGAGAGGAGAGGAGAGGAGAGGAGAGACATAATGAACTAACCCAACATTCCTCTACTATTTGTTGTTATTTCTGGGCTGTCAATCGTTCCGTTGGGAAGCAGTGATAGTGACAAAGATAGTGACAGTGATGGCTCTATAATGGTGTGCTGATGGTTTGAACAGTGCATAATCTCTGCAATAAAAGCATAAAGCAGCTAGAAATCAGTTGTAAACACACACACACACACACACACACACACACACACACAACACACACACACACACACACACACACACACACACACACACACACACACACACACACACACACACACACACACACACACACACACACACACACACACACACACACACACACACAGTGTGCAGAGGCAGAGGCAGAGGCAGGGAGTGACAGAGCAGATTTGTCCATTTCCATTTTAGCATTTCTGGCAAGTCTGATGGCATGTGAACTTGGCCTATGGTGCAGGCAGACTATACAGGCATTGGAAACTGAGTGACCAATAGAGAGCATAATGAGTAACTGTAACAGACTAACACATGAATAGTTTAAATAAATAAGCCTGATAAACTTCATCAGACAAAAAATACCAAAAATAGCTCACAACACATCACAACATCTGAGCTTTTTTGACATACAACAAAGTGTATAGGGACGTTTATCAGGGTCTATTTATCAGTTGGCCCCGGGCCACAGGTTGGGCATCGCTTATTCTAGGGTTTAAGTGATTATAAAGTCATTGCTGGTGTTTGCAGAACCACTCCCATACATCATAACTATGCCCACCACAAACAACAGTGGCATGATAACAAAAAGACGTGTTATCTGTATTTGAACAATAACTGACATGTTCACAGACAATTATCCTCAAATTACCTCAAATTATCTGCTTCGTAAGTGCACACGTTTGTTCTACACGGGTTAACTAAAAGGAAACAAAACACTTCCAATTTCTATTGAAGACTAAACATTCAAATCCATCATACTGACACTTACTGTACGCACGTGTGTGTGTTGTACATGAAAGGAGAGGTGGATGGAAGGATGATGACAGGTAACAACAGGTCCTACAAGAGATAAACACTCTCGTATTACTAATGTACTCCTGATGGAGACGCACGCACGCACGCACGCACGCACGCACGCACGCACGCACACACACACACACACACACACACACACACACACACACACACACACACACTTTCAGTACTATTTTTCGTTTTATATGTTTATTTGGGGCGGGACAGCACATTTGATGAACATTATATACATGCAAGAATGCTCATTTCCATCCGTTGTCTCCATACAGAAAACAAGCAACATTACAAAAGAACACATAAAGAGTACAAATGGGTACAGAACAGAAGAAGAAAAAATGAACATAAAAATGGCCTAGTTTTGATCTAAAATACAAGGACACCTACGAACACTAGAGACACTTGATCCATTTTTTTGTTAGACTTTAAAAAATGTAAAGGATGGACACTCAGAATCAGAATAAGAATCAGTTTATTGTCACATCATAGGTTTACGAGGTAAAAAAGTGGGTGAAATTCGTTTTTTTACTTCATTCCCATCGCAACGTTAATTTCCATAGAAAGAAGAGGGGGGAGGGAGAAGAAGAAGGGGGGTAAGTGGGAAGGAGATCAGACAAGAGAACAGCAGACAGGCCAAAGTTATCTACATATTTACAAGAGTACCTGAGATAAGAAACAAGCTAAGGTGCCTGAGCATAGCAGCAATGTATGTATACTGTGCATGATATACTTATGGACTTATGTTAAGGTGCTTAGAGAAAAAAAAAGCACAATAAAAAAAGACAAAAGTCAGTGCGTTATACATGGGATTAAGGTGCAAAAGGTCAGTGCGTGTCCCTGAAGGTGGACTGACCCTGGTATAATCCGCAAGTAGCTCCATGAGGGAGAGCAGCAAAAAAAAAAGAAAAGTCATTGTACCTGGTGTAGTCCACAGGTGTGTCCAAGGGGGAGCTAAGTCCAAGTCATTTGTCCCTGGTATAATCCACAGGTGTGTTCAGGAAGAGCCAGAAAAAGAAAAATCTGCGACCAGCTGGGCGGTACCGCCTGTTGTCAGGCTGCTGGACAGGGCTCATGCCTCATTCAGCATTCTGACAGCAGCCGGGTTAAAACTACTCCAGAACCTAGTGGTGGAACTCTTGATACTGCGGAAACTCTCTTGTAATGTAATATTCCATCAAGTCGTGGACATCCTACGAAGTTTCCCCAACTCAGCAGGTTCATCATCGATGACTCAGCTGAAGTATCTCACCTTCCATTCGTTTCATTTCATTCGTTTCATTGTTTTTGTTTTCTTCAATAAAATCCGTAAACTCATTTTGATTGGTGGTGTGGTCCTTGCTAGTGAAATAATGATAGACACACACTCACGCGCACACACACACACACGCATGCACACATGCACACGCATATACAAAATGCTGAATGTTTTAAAATGTTTTGTGTTAATTTACAACTTTATTACAGTGATTAGAGCAGAGTGCTAATATGCAACTAATGAAAAGTTTGTGCGTGTGTGTGTGTGTGTGTGTGTGTGTGTGTGTGTGTGTGTGTGTGTGTGTGTGTGTGTGTGTGTGTGTGTGTGTGTGCGTGCGTGTGCGTGTGCGTGTGGTCTGATTAATCTAGCAGTAGATTCCAGTTGGGATTAGCAGTGCTTACATTGTGTTGAACCTGCACCCTGCAGTGTCGTGCTCAGCAGCACAACACTAAATGGTTGCTTTACATCACTTGTGTACGGGCAGCTCAGTCGAAAGAGCTCTCGCCTTTGGTCCACAAGATCATGGGTTCGATCCCTGCACCACCAACTCAGTGTATGAGTAGCGCGGCTTTGGTGCGGCAAGTCGTGTGCAAGTACTGGGAGCTGATGGTGGGTGTGGCGCTCCACCTCAGCAATCCATCTCTCAGGGGTCTAGCCATTGTAACGGGGATAAACTCCCGCTTTCTCGGCTGATACCGATAATAAGCCTCCCCTGACCTACTGACTGCGTCATTGCAGTTTGAATTGTTCGGAGATTCTCACATCACTGTTTGATATTCTACTAGTTCAAACTGTACTAGTTCCAGGTCTCAATAAATCATCAGGAGCAGATTAGAAGCCAGCATGTCTTCTATGGAAGCATGTTACACAGCGACAATAGGCGATCAACAAGCTGTGTGGGGGGCTCCTTTCATATTGTTTCACAAAACGCACATTAGGACTTGGTCACAAACATTTTCAGTCGTGAGATTAAATTTTGCTAACCTACAGTAAACCTAGTACAGGATTTAATCAACGCATTCCTGCCATGACATTTTACCCAGACATTTACTAAATGTATGTGCATGCATCAAAAAAACGTTTTCATTTGTCACTGACTTATACAGGTACAAGCAGTGAAATGCTGTTGGGACTTGTCCCGCAGATTGTGATACATATAAACGAAAAATATATTAAAGCAAGAAAATAAAGAATATAATAGAATGACTGTTGGAAAGGTCAATATGTCAGGCTGCCCTGCCCTAGCAGGCATTGGGCCTTTGATCTAGGTCAGGCTGCCCTGGGGCCTTTGATCTGCTAATGAGAGCTAATTAAGACACACCTGCTAGTTCAATTATCAGAGGTAGACTCAGCTGTGTTAGCCAGTTAGTCTTCAGTTTTCAGTATCACTCCACAGATCAAGTCCTTGCAGAGAGGTGCATGCTTGTGCGTCACTGACGTTTAGTAAGTGATGTTGTGTGTTCTTAGTAACAATTATTTCATGCTTGCAGCCTACCTGATTTGATTATCAACCTAAGTTTGCTGTTAATATTGCTGTTTGTTTGATAACTTGCATTGTGAATGTTTGATGATGAAGCAGCCTATTTGTTGGTTATGTGAATTGAATGAAAGCATTATAGAGCTTTTGAAGTAGTTATTTCTGTACGATGTTAATGAAGATGCTTAACTGTAATCACAGATATCACCGATATTCTGCTGTTTATTATTACTCTCCGCAGGAGAGTATTGTTTTCACTTTCTAAATATGACACACCGATTGGTCAAGCCTCACGTGACACGTGACAATACGGTGAAATACTGTATAAATACATGGCGTCACTTTGACAGTGTCTTTGCCACTGTCAAAGTGAGGTAAGACAGGAACCATCACGAAATGGCTGCATGGCTGATACATAATTGGCAGATAGGACAGATAGGACACTTATATAGACAGGAGGGATATGACACTTACACAGACGGATAGGACACTTACAGTACACAGACAGGACGGATAGGACACTTATACAGACAGGACGGATAGGACACTTATACAGACAGGACGGATAGGACACTTATACAGACAGGACGGATAGAACACTTACACAGACAGGACGGATAGGACACTTACATAGACAGGAGGGATTATGACACTTACACAGACAGGACGGATAGGACACTTACAGTATACAGACAGGACGGATAGGACACTTACAGTATACAGACAGGACGGATAGGACACTTATACAGACAGGAGGGATAGGACACTTACACAGACAGGAGGGATAGGACACTTACATAGACAGGACGGATAGGACACTTATACAGACAAGACGGATAGGACACTTATACAGACAGGACGGATCGGACACTTATACAGACAGGATGGATAGGACAGTTAGAACATAAGAATTAGAACATTCCCAACATTCCCAACACAAGTCTGGTAAGAGTGAGGTAAGACAGGAACAATCACGAAATGGTTGAGAAATGGCGGATACTGTAACAAGTGGATAGGACACTTACACAGACAGGACGGATAGGACACTTACACAGACAGGACGGATAGGACACTTACATAGACAGGACGGATAGGACACTTATACAGACAGGAGGGATAGGACACTTATACAGACAGGACGGATAGGACACTTATACAGATAGAACATTCCCAACATTCCCAACAGCGGAGAGTTGTGCTCCGAGGAGCACTTTTTCTAGTTTTATTTGGTATTGCACTGTTTGATATTTTGCAGAGATATGTTAGTATTTTGGTACAAACCTGTTGCCATTTTGTCTTTACTTTCTAGACCACAATCAATGTACAACTCTGCCAATCACCTGCTATGAATGGAAGTAAAGCCACAGTCCCCACTGTGTAAACTGCAACCCTGACTCTGAATGTGTTTTTGCCGACACACCAAGGCGGGACCAATATATCCGAACCTAAACATTATACAGTCCTTTAAGAGTTTCAACATTGGTCCCTCGAGCCGGATAAGTGGTGTTACCTTGGATTCCTCAGCCTTCAGAATGCAGTATCCTTTCCCTGGTGAGGTACTTACAGTAGCCTCTACACGCCCTAAGCGCCAGTCTCACCCACCTGCCTACCTAAGTGACTATGCCTTTCAACCTGTGGGCCGGAGGCAGACAGCCTTGGCACAGGACATTGATGCCCTACAGTATGCAGTAACACCACATTCGTCACGCTCTGGCACCCCTATTAGCCAGTATGCGGAGTATGAGACATTGGATGAGTGGAGCGCCGTTGACGAACAACACAGTGACCAGCAGTATTCACTCCAGTCCGATACGCAGATGGCAACGCCACCAGAGGGGGAACAAAGGCCTTCCTCATCCTACCATCGACCTTGGGAGGTTCCTGAACCTCCAGTGGTGCAAGCGAAGCATTATTATACACCTAACGAGCTGGCATATCGTGACCAGTCTGCACAGAGGGATTATGCTCATGATGTTCCTCGGGTAAGCCAGTTTCCCAGTGCCTTCAACTATGCTGCACCACCAGCTTCCAACCCGCAACCTCTGCCAAAGCCTGTCTTACGACTGCCTCGCCAAGGTGCCAGTACATCTGCCCCCCATACATACCCAGCATCTCAGCATTTCATGCTGCCACCTGACAACCCTACCAGAGCTTACAGTAGTCCAATGGATCCAACTGCACAGCCTGCAGACCTGAGAGAGCAGCCCTGGATGACCTCACTGAACAGAATGATGAGTGAGCTACAAGTCCTTAGAGATCAAGTGGTACCAGTTCTGCCTGGAAACCTACCTTCCATCACTCAACATCCAAGTGAGCAGCCTTACTATTATCCTCCACCCATCCACCCTAGCAGTGGCTACCAATATGCGGCTGCCCCCAACAGCCATCCTTATGCACAGGGTTATCCACTACAGACTGTCAGCAGCTGGAACCCACCAAGACCTTCACCACCCCTACAGTCAGCTAGCATCCGGCAAGCCTATATGCCAAATCCTCAGCATCAGTATCCATCTCACCGACCGGCCTATGCTACACCTGCACAGCAACCGCATCAATATGTGCCACACCGACCGACCTACGCCACACCTGCACAGCAGCCACTGGCACATCTTAGAGAGAGAAACTATCGCGGTCCCATTCCAACAATTCCAGATTTCACCAAAGCAGATCCTAGTGAATTCACTCGTCTTAAGCTTGCCTTAGAGAACCTCCTACCTCCTGATGCCACAGAGCTGTTCCGCTATCAGATTCTGCTGGATCATCTCAAGTTAGAGGAGGCTCGTCTCATAGCCGATGCCTATTTAAACTCACCTACACCCTACTCACACACAATGGCTGCCTTGACAGAACAGTTTGGTCAACCTCAGAAGTTAGCCCTGAGGAAAATAGCTACTGTAATGAATGCCTCAGACGTCTGCCAGGGAGACTCAAGAGCCTTCCAGAAGTTCTCCCTGCAAGTGCGTGCCTTAGTGGGGATACTGCAGACCCTCAGACGTGAAGGTGCAGTGGAGCTCCAATGTGGTTCGCACGTAGAGAGACTCCTGAGCAAGCTTCCCTCTGATATGCGCTCAGGATTTCGCAGATGTATGCGTCGCCAACCTGGAACCGGGTATAACCTGACAGACTTCTCTGAATGGCTACAAGAGGAGGCCTGGTGCCAGGACAGCGAAGGCCAAGCTATGGTCAAAGGGCCTAAGGTAGAGCAAAGGCGCGACAACAGATATCACACAACCACAGTACTACATGGTGCTGAGGACGAGCAGTCAGCAGAGTCACGACCACAGACACCGGACACAGGCAATAAGAAGGCACGGCCAGCCTACTGCCCATATTGTGAGAGGGCCGAGGAGGGGAGCTGAGGCTCCCTATGAAAGCTGTTTGTACTCTGTTTGTTCCATGAAATAAATCCGAAGCAACGAACCTCACTATGGAGTGATGTCTCATCCATTCTTCAAACATTCATTCACATCTCTGGAACATCAAACTAACTTTACAATATGGCGTTGTTGGCAAACTTCAATAGTGCAGTAAAACCTGTAAGTCTGTGGTTTTAAATATACCACACGTGTGCTTGTGCACGTGTGTGTATGTGTTTGTTTTAATTGGTTCAGAAGTCTCAGCAGGTCATCATTGTTGAAGCAAAAGAGGCTTAGTGTACACTACACACACACACACACACACACACACACACACACACACACACACACACACACACACACACACACACACACACACACACACACACACACACACACACAAGCCTCCAGTCTCAACCCTTAGGCCTGATAGTTAACAGCCTGTTAATATGATGTTACCTGGGAATTAAGTGTGTGTGGTGTGTGTGTGTGTGTGTGTGTGTGTGTGTGTGTGTGTGTGTGTGTGTGTGTGTGTGTGTGCGTGCGTGCGTGCGTGCGTGCGTGCGTGCGTGCGTGCGTGCGTGCGTGCGTGCGTGCGTGCGTGCGTGCGTGCGTGCGTGCGTGCGTGCGTGCGTGTGACTGGAGTACCCCCTGTGTAGAAATGGAGTGTGCCAGGCCGTCAGTCTGAAAAATTATACCTCCAAATAATCCTAGACAATCTGTCTGACTCTCTCCCCAGAGACTCTTGCAAACTACTAGACCTTTGGTTCTCCAACCTTTTCTGGTTCAGGGCCCCCTGGAAACTCTTGTAAAAGAGAAAAAAATCACACAAGAGAGAGGTGCCTTTCATGAGTTCATTTCATTAAGCTATTATTAGCCTAAGACTGCTTTAAAATAACTTAATATTGGCAGAAACATCTTTTAAATATTTTAACTCACTTAAGTTACTTTTAAGTACTTAAGGTACGTTTACTCAAATTGTAGATCGATCATTTTAGTGTGTGTGTGTGTGTGTGTGTGTGTGTGTGTGTGTGTGTGTGTGTGTGTGTGTGTGTGTGTGTGTGTGTGTGTGTGTGTGTGTGTGTGTGTGTGTGTGTGTGTGTGTGTGTGTGTGCGGGGGCATGAATGTGCGTGTGCAAGTATTTTTACTCAATTTAGTAACTTTCAAGTGCTTTGACTTAAATTACTTAAGTTACTTTTTACAGACTTTGATAACTTTAAAGTATTTTACTCATTTTAAGTACTTTAAAATGTTTTTACTGACTTTTACATGTTTTTACTGAATGAGACTGTGACATTTTCCAATCATTTTGAAAAACTTTGATTTGATTATTAAAGTCTGTCTCAGTCTTTTTTAAACAATTTTTTAAAACTTTTAGAAATGTATTTTCACCAACAATGACATACTCAAAATATAAGATTGAAAGTTTTTAAAAATCGGGACATGTCGGCTGCATAATTGCATATACCGATGTATATACCTGTGTATTGGCCAGACCCATATATTAGTCGGGCTCTAGTAATGTAGTGTGTTTGTTTCTGTGTCTCACACTGATACAGACAGACAGACAGACAGACAGACAGACAGCCAGCCAGCCAGACAGACAGACGTTGAATCTGTTTAACAAAGAAAGACACACGGCTCCTGTCCCACCCTACCATTAGGACCCCAGCAGGACACACACACACACACACACACACACACACACACACACACACACACACACACACACACACACACACACACACACACACACACACACACACACACACACACACACACACACTTAATTCTTAGGTACCGTCACATTAACGGGTTGTTAGCTCGGGTGGGATTGATGTCTGAACCTGAACCTGGGGGCTAATAGTCATTAGTCTACTCTGTGTGTGTGTGTGTGTGTGTGTGTGTGTGTGTGTGTGTGTGTGTGTGTGTGTGTGTGTGTGTGTGTGTGTGTGGGGGGGGGGGGTGGCAGCTGTTGTGGAGTCAGAAGGTCAGTCTCCCAGGTAGACACACATCTGTAGCACTGCAGGGGTTAACACTAACCCACTGAGCTCACACACACACACACACACACACACACACACACACACACACACACACACACACACACACACACACACACACACACACACACACACACACACACACACAGAAAGACTGTTTATCTGAATGACTGTTTATGTGGCTAGCAGTACAACCACACGGTAGGTCACTGGGAGCTGACCAGTGTGTGTGTGTGTGTGTATGTGTGCGTGCGTGCGTGCGTGTGTGCTAACTTCCTGAAGCCAGTGGTCAACAATTAGCAGTCAGCAGGTTGCCTATAACAACAAATGGAGGCACATCAAACGAAAGCCGGGAGCACAGACGGTCACTGTCACTGTCACTCCCACACACACACACACACACACACACACACACACACACACACACACACACACACTCACACACACACACACACACACACACACACACACACACACACACACTCACACTCACACTCACACTCACACTCACACTCATACTCATACTCATACTCATACTCATACTCATACTCATACTCACACTCACACACACACACACACACACACACACACACACACACACACACACACACACACACACACGTGCGCGTGCGCGTGACTACTTAACTCTCACTTGAACACATGACTTGTGGAGAAGTCAAATCTAATGATGTGAGTCACAGCAGGATATGACCAGATGGAGAGAGAGAGGGGGAGAGAGAGAGAGAGAGAAGGAGAGAGAGAGAGAGAGAGAGAGAGAGAGAGAGAGAGAGAGAGAGAGAGAGAGAGAGAGAGAGAGATCTACAAGCTTGTACTGCTTTTGAATTTGAATCCTGAAAAGTAACAGTTTTGGACGTATGAGGTTTTCACCCGACAGAGACTATATGTTCCCACAGCCCCATGTTACCTCAAGACGAACACTAGCCCCAACCTTAACCCCTGACCCCTTAGCCTGGTAAACCCTCCCTCCAGAAATCTCATTTCCATTTGATTTCTGGAGTGAGTCTGGCCTGATCCGCCTTTCTGCAATATTGGCTCTGTACGCCGAACTGACGAGCCTATCAGCGTCGTCGCTCATCGTTCTGTGATTGACAGCGACAGTTGGCCAATCAGGTGGCGAGTTCGAGTGAGCCCGAATGAAGCCGAGTGCAGCCTGAGTGCCTCCGACAAAAGACGAACGGCAGCCATTGTTGTTGTCCGAGTGCCTTCACGTCTTACTTTCGTTTTTAAAACGGTCTCAAACTTTTTTTTTGAGGCACGGAATTTACTATTAAGATATCGTTTGGATAGAATTTAGTTGTTTAACTTCATATATGTGGTCAATTAATCATGACAGAGCCTATTTAAAAATATAAATTCAGAGAACCGGGAGGGGCGGGCTGTGACACGCATGTATCCCAATAAGGCAACCTATTTTGGGCATGGCGATCTCAAAAGTCCCGTTGCGTCATATTAGTGACGGAGGTGGTAAAAATCCACTGCAATTGGCTGAAGGGGAAAAACGATCATTGGCTGAAGGGGTTGTCAGTCAACGGTATTACTCCCGCCCAACTCCAGCCCACAGCCAATATTGCAGAAAGGCGGATCAGGCCAGACTCACTCCAGAAATCAAATGGAAATGAGATTTCTGGAGAGAGGGTTTACCAGGCTACTGACCCCTAACCCCAAGCCTGAAAATCAGAAAACCAGAAAATCTCCTTATTTTCCCCAGTCTATAATGTTGGCAGGTATGGCATATTAGTGGGATGTGTGTGGGCAGACTCGCTGTTACCCTAGACATAGTCTGGGTTGAGTTGTCCAAAATTCAGGCTATTTTCAGGAGAAATTACAATTCAGAAGCACAGCAGGAGAAAGTGTAAAGAAAGAAAGAAACATATAGGGCCTGAGAGAACATACAGTAGCTCACATTGAGGAAGGTAGTGCACGGTACGCACATCCGTGGGCCAGGTGCAAGACAAGCAAAAGAGTCTGAACACTGGTGATGCTGAAAAAGCTTCGCTGTGTAACATATAGTAGGGAACATAGGGTTGAGGCAACATAGGGCTGAACCCGTTCTAAGTATCGTATACTGTAACTGAAAGTTGACAGGTTCTATTCCTGCAGCACCTGCTGTGTCCATAAGTAACCATTAAGCACCATTTATACTTTGTCGTTCAATGGCGTTTCTCACATTGTGAGCTTGTACATTGGCTATTTTCGGTGCGTGACACAGTTGCACGACGGAGCATACGCCTATTGTATTATACCGACATGGAGAGGAGGGGAGAGGAGAGGAGAGGAGAGGAGAGGAGAGGAGAGGAGAGGAGAGGTTAATGTGTGACATGTTGGTATGTGGTTTCTCCCTCATGAGTCTGACACACGCTGGACTGAATTATTATGTTAATGTATCCAACTATGAGATTAAATATTAACCTCTGTCTGTCTGTCTGTCTGTCCGTCCGTCCGTCCGTCCGTCCGTCCGTCCGTCCGTCTGTCTGTCTTGCCCCCACTCCCTTTTATGTCACTATCATGAATTGAATCTGTATATTTAGATTTTCTATATTTTTGTTTTTTTTTGTTGCACTGTTGTTTTATCCAATTGTTTGAGTGTTGAATGTTTAATGGAATACAATGGAAACAAGCCTTATGTCATCCATTTGGCGTGTTTTTAACTTTGTTGTACTGCCTGTACTTTTAAAAATCCTCAATAAATGATTAAAATCAATCAATCAATCAATCAATGTCTGACTGTCTGTTTGTCTAACTGATTGACGCTAACTGTACTCGTGCAGACACACTTGGTGTCAGTTGCTAACATACTAATAAGGCATACAGTATAACGCAAAACTATACAACATGCTAACTAAATTATAAGTGAATTAACTACAACGTACCACCCCCCCAACCAGGTCTTATTGTTTCCCTCTCTTTCAAACCAATAATGATACCATACACATACTGTACATACTATAAACCTACCCCCCGCCCCTCCCCACCCCCAGGTGTTTTCATTTTTTCACCTTTTTTATATAACTTTTTATATAGTTAAGAGTCATTAAATTATAGTCAATTCTTGCAAATTCAAGCAAAACCTTATGTGCGTTATATTACTATACTTATGAGGACACACAAACACACACACACACACACACACACACACACACACACACACACACACAGACACACACGCGCACGCACGCGCACACGTGTAAAGTAACTAGGTGCATTTCCAATTTTCAATACTTTTACTTCTACTCCATTACATCTCAGAGGCAAATATTGTACTTTTACTCCACTACAATTATTTGAACATTTTAGTAGTTACTTAATTTAGTAAGATTTCAGATTATTATTAACATGCATTACCCACTTCAGCCCTATATATTTCAGCCATTTGAAAATAGCCAATCGGCTACTTTCAATTGATTTTTATACATTTTATATTTGAAAACTTGTGAAATGGAACATTCTGCATAATGAGTATTTTTACTTTTGGTACTTTAAGTGCATTTTGATATACCAATACTTTTGTACTTTTTTTTTTACATTTTGAATTGCAGTATTGATACTTTTGCAGTACTTAACTTAAGTAAAAACGGTGAATACTTTTTCCACCACTGCAGGCACATGCACGCACGCACGCGCGCGCGCACACACACACACACACACACACACACACACACACACACACACACACACACACACACACACACACACACACACACACACACACACACACACACACACACACACACACACACACACACACACACACACACACACACACACACACACACACACCCCTCCCCTCCTCTCATGACGTCATATGGGGGCTCACACACGCAGCCCCTCTCAGGTCAGACCTCAGAAGTTGGCAGACTGCAGCGGGACTTAATAATAATAAGTACAACTCTCTCTCTCTCTCTCTCGCTCGCTCGCTCGCTCGCTCGCTCGCTCGCACGCACGCACGCACGCACACACACACACACACACACACACACACACACACACACACACACACACACACACACACACACACACACACACACACACACACACACACACACACACACACACACACACACACACACACACACACACACACACACACAGCCTACTGTAACCACACTGCAACAATACCACACACGCTCCGCGCGCATGCACGCATGCACATGCACACACTGACGCACCTGTCTGACTCTCGGCGCTATGGTGAGTGTTTTATTATAACTTAGTTTTATGAAGGGTGTTTATGTGGACGTTTAATTATGTATAGCCTTTTCATTTCCCATTATGTTATGCTTATGTTCTATGTTATGTACTGTATGAGGGATTCTAGCCATGAAACATGACTGTCATATGTCATATCGTGACAGTCATGGATGAACTTCAACCTGGTGTTTCCACTTTCTCCATTTAGAGCCCGTACATCTACATAAACGTTCAAATGTCAAATATAAAGTGCTTACCCAATGGCCACAAATGTTATAATTATGTACGGTTCCTAAAAAGTGCCTGTACGTTCCGTATTGTTCAATAAAATTATTTTAATTTGATCGGTGGTCATTTTTATTCGTATTTTCTCCGCATGCTTTCAACTACGTGGCCCTATTGGTTGGGGGGTGTACTGCACTCTGATACATTTAATAAATATAAGGAAATGGCCACTTATCAGATTAAAATGCTTTTTATTGAACAATCAGGAAGATACGGGTATTTCTGAGAAAACGTACTTAATTATAACATCCGTGGCCATGGGTAAGTACTTTATATTTGAAATATGAACGCTTATGTAGATGTACGGGCCAAAAAGGGAGAAAGTGCAAACACTTTGTTGAAGCTCATCCATGACAGTCATGTCGGATGAGCGTCGTGTGATCCATGGCTAGGGATGAAGTTAAAGGAGCGACGGTGCAATAGGCGTGGTTGTGTTTCATATTCAACAGCAATGAATGAATGACTCATATGAATCATATGGATAACATAGAGTCAGTGGTGGAAAAAGTACTAAATGTTTTTTACTTAAGTAAAAGTATCAATACTGCACTATAGAAATACTCTGTTACAAGTGAAAGTCTGCAATAAAAAAATGACTTGAGTAAAAGTACAAAAGTATTGGCATCAACATGTACTTAAAGTACCAAAAGTAGAAAGTAGGCTACTCATGGTGCAACATTATTTTCAAATGATAAAATGTATGAAAAATCTTGAAAATAGCAGATCTACATAAACCCACAATGCCTCACATCACAATGCATTGTGAGCTTGTAGATTGGCTATTTTCAAATGGCCGAAAGAGCTGAAAGGGGTAATGTGTGTTTTGTAATAATAATACAAATCTACAAAGTAACTACTAACTAAAGTTTTCATTGAAGTGGAGTCAAAGTACAGTATTTGCCTCTGAGATGTAGTGGAGTAGAAGTAAAAGTACAGAAAATTGGAAATACTCCAGTCAAGTAAAAGTACCAAAAAAGATTACTTAAAGGAGAAGTTTTTTTTCCCGCATTCCTGAGCCAATCATTTGATGAATGGGTCATCGGTCAGGTCAGTATAGACTCTCTTTAGTCTCGGTCAGTCATCAAATTATTGGCTTAGGAATGCAACAAAAACAAAAAATCTCCATGAATTCAAGGCTTCATGGGGTGTGCAATTGATAACATTTCTTGGGTGAACTACTCCTTTAAGTACACTGTACTTACCCTCTGCACGTGCCTGGTCTGGTTACTTGAGTAATGTACTTAGTTACTTTACACCACTGATATCCCATACCCATAATGTAGCCTAACAAACAGTAGTCCTACATTTGGCAGGGTGGCAGATATGAACAGAACTGCTGTTCACATCGTGAGGAAATCGATTTAATCATTTAAGTTTAGATTTAGATTTGTTTCATTATACATTCGGCTTACATGGCAAAAAGAACAAGCAACACTGTAGCCTATACTCCAAATGATGCTTCATAATTAGGCTGTGTAACAAGTGGCACCATAAATGAAATTAGTGCTGCCTATAGTGTCTACTATTAATTATCCTACTGATATGATCATATTAATTCAATATGTTGTATAACATGTGAAGTAAAAAACTGATGTTGTCCTTTATTCTTTGATTTTGTTTTCATTTTAATTAGTGAAGAAGTGTCTAATCACCAAGCCACCGCTCTCTCTCTCTCTCTCTCTCTTCCTCCCCCCACTCTCCCCCCACCCCCTCTCTCTCTCTCTCTCTCTCTCTCTCTCTCTCTCTCTCTCTCTCTCTCTCTCTCAACCTATCTCCCTCCCCCTCCCCCCCTCTCTCCCCCCCTCTCTCTCTCTCCAGAGCACCACACTCACAGTCCAAGATGTGATCTTCGCAGGGGGTCAGCGGGCGACGGCACGCCGCGCTGTTGACGTTTCCATGGAAACGCTGGCCTCCGTTTGGGCTGGCGCCCTGCACGCCTCTGAGCCCAACCACGCCTGTGACCTCAATGGTGAGTCTGACTGCAACATGAATGTGCAATGGTTATTATTTAGTAATGATAAGTTTGGAGTGGTTTTAATGAATGCGTCGGGAGACAGAATGTTCAGAGAGATGGGGAGAGAGTTGAGAGGAAGAGAGCGAGAGAGAAAGAGAGAGATAGAGAAGAGAGTGAGAGAGAGAAGAGAGAGAGAAGAGAGAGAAGAGAGAAGAGAGAACAAGAGGGAGGGAGAGGGAGGGAGGGAGAGAGTGACAGGGTTGAAGGGGGCGAGGGAGAGAGGGATAGGGATATATAAACTGAAGGGAAGGGAGAGGCAGAGACGGACAGACAGACAGACAGACAGACTCAGCAGTAACAGTCTATACAAAATGAAGTGATGTTCTTCAGGTTCAGCATCTTGTTAATCCTCATCAATCACAGAAACACTTATATGAACATGAATGGAATGTGAAGTTGGTGAGTTAACCACATGAACCCTATAATGTCCCTCATATTAGGTGAACATTCAGCAAAAATGAGGTGAACATTAGGTGATCATCTATTTTTGCTATACCTTATAAGTATTTAGGGTTTAAGTTGTTTCAGTATTATCGTCTCTGTCCGGTGGAAACCTCATATGTCCAAAACTTACTTTTCAGGATTCAAATCCCAAAGCAGCAAAAATAGCAGATTTAAAAGCTCAAAACGCTTTTGCTGCTTCTGTGTGACACTGTAGTGTGATCAAGTAGGGCGTTAGTTTACACAAAAAGTTAGAATATGCAGATAGGAGGTTTCCGCCCGACAGCGATGATACATTGTAAGTTCTACAAGACTCATCACGTCTCTCTTTCTATCTGTACCTTTCTATGGCCCTCTCTCCCTCCCCCCATCTCTCTCTCCCTCTCTTTCTCTCTCCCTCTCTCTCTCTCTCCACCTGTCTGTCATTCAGATGTCCAGTATGAGTATGACTACAGTAGTCCTCGGCCTTCAAGAACACCATGCATTTCCCCTCACCTTCAGAAGAACAAACAGGTATCGCACGCACGCACGCACGCACGCACGCACGCACGCACGCACGCACACACACACACACACACACACACACACACACACACACACACACACACACACACACACACACACACACACACACACACAGTTTAATGAGTTAATTGTGTTTGTTCAGTTGCAGGATACTCTGCAGCAGAGAGAGGAGGAGGTGATCAGGTTACAACAGGAGAACAACAAACTGAGACGTTTCCTCAACTCAGCTTTCATCACAAACCTGCAGGAAAAGACCAAGGTACTAATTACTGTTATTACTAATATTATTACTACTTTTATTACTTCTACTATTATTACTACTACTATTACTACTACTACTACTACTACTGTTTTTGATTGATTGAATACTTTATTAGTCAGAAATATAAACAGCAAGTGATACTGTAAGACGATAAAGCTAAAAGGATAACACAAAAAAAGTCCTGGAGACTTGTTTCCATTGTGGTCCTATGTATTAAATTCAACATAGCATAAGAAAGTAACACAATAATACATCAACAAATATACAAACACTGAATGTACAACAAATATGGGAAAATTACATTTACCTCCCTGTGTGGCCTCCTGATATGGTTACTACTGTAGTTATTACTGTTACTACTTCTACTACTACTGTTATTATTACTATCACTGCTAATACTACTACTATAATTACTGTTACTATTACCCCCCTCCACCCACACACACACACACACACACACACACACACACACACACACACACACACACACACACACACACACACACACACACACACACACACACACACACACACACACACACACACACACACACACACACACACACACACACACACACACACACACACACACACACACACCAGAAACTACCCTCTGACACCAGAAGCAAGCTGAAGAGAAGTCTTCTCCAGAGTGACAACAGCAGAACCTTGCAGAACCCGGGGGCAACAAGCCTTCGTAAGCGGGTCTGTCGGAACCTCCTCCCTGAGTTGTGCGCCGCCGCCGCTTCCGGCCCGCCTCCTCCCTCCGCCGAGGGCTCAGAGGAACCGGACCCACTGGACCTGTGGGTTCTACGGACGCTGGGCCTGAAGGACCGGGACACCATCGACACCTCGGCTCTGCCTCCGCCCTCTGAATACGGACATGACACAATCTCTGTCATGTCTCCACACCATCCTACCACACTCTGCTCCTCTCAGTACAGTGTCAGATGTTCCTCAGATACCACTAAAGTCCCCTCTCCCCACAGTGCTGTCCCCTCCTCCTCCTCCATCTCCTCCTGTGAGTATGGCCTTGAGGCCATCTCCAATGTCTGCTCCTCACACCAAGCTTCTCCCTCTTCTTCCGACTATCCTCTCCACTCTCCTTTCGCCTCCTCAAACCCTCCTCCTCCTCTAATCCGCGAGTCCGACAACTACTGCCGAGCGTCAGGCACCCCGACGTTCAATTACAGAGCTGCCTTTAACACCACTGCCAGCCCAGAAGGAGACATCATCAGCTTGCCCGGTAACTGCAGCGATACTACTGCCCTTAACGTGTCTGTCCAGGACCACATCAGCCCTCTGGATGGATGTCCCAATTCCACTGCCGTCGCGTCAGCCGATCAATATGGGGTTAATGTATCTGTGACAGACAATTACCACCCGGCCGCCAGCTGTCAGCCTACGCTGTCCCAGAGGGATGGTGAGATACAGTCCACAGAAGGGCTAATGGTGACACCGCCGCCGGGAAAGGCACAGCTTTCGCCCGCGTTCGTTTCTGATCAAGTCCAATTCCTGGAAAGGAACTCAGGAGGTTATTTAGCGAATCAATCTCCGTTGCTGCAAAGGAGCAACAGGGGCCAATCACAGCAGCAGAACGTGCAGTTCTCATGGCACTCGTTATCTCCCGTGCTTTCCTCCAGAAGTCCAGAACAATGTAGTTCTCCTCTGCCACACAACGAGAACCAGCCACAGCCAGAATTCACGTCGTCACCACAAACACTGACAACAACTTCTGCTGCCGTTTCTTCACGTGCAGACCACTCGGTCTATCAATCTCCACGTCTACAGAGGGACGGTCGGTCCCCGTCGCAGGAGACAGTACCATTCATGCATTCACCACAGACACGGCACTGTCCCCACTCCTCGCTGACTTCAAGTCCTGTCATGTCAAAACAGCACCAGAGTCCTCAGGAGCGTTTCAGCTTATACGAACACTGCCACCCAGCCACCAGTCCACCGAACGGTGCTACTCTCTCCAACCAGCCCGCCCAGAATCTGCCTCGAAGTCGGACAGACGTAGCGTTCAGCATGTCCCTCAGTCCTACCAGCAGCGTTAAGACACACAGCTTCCCACAAGGACAAGCCTTCGTCAAGAGGGACACACAAGGACAGTGGAGGTTCACCTGGGTTCCCAAGCAAGGGCCATAAAGTGCCCACTATCCACTGGTCCCCCTAACAGGGTTTAGATAACTGTCCTACTGTCCACTGGTCCTCCTAACAGGGTTTACATGTCTGTCCTACTGTCCACTGGTCCCCCTAACAGGGTTTAAATAACTGTCCTACTGTCCACTGGTCCTCCTAACAGGGTTTACATGTCTGTCCTAGTGTCCACTGGTCCCCCTAACAGTGTTTAAATGACTGTCCTACTGTCCACTGGTCCTCCTAAAAGGGTTTAAATGTCTGTCCCACTGCCCGGTGGACCTGCCAGCAGGGTTTAAATGTCTGTCCAACTGCCCACTGGTCCTCCCAACAGGGTTTAAATGTCTGTCCTACTGCCGAGTGTGTTCAGGTTTTCACTCCAGTCAAAACAGTCCCTCCTCTCTGGCTGAAGATGTAATAATTAATTAGATCAACTGTCAGGGTCAGACGGGTGAGCCAAACGCATGACCCTGGAACCATGGCAGGCAGGCAGGCAGGCAGGCAGGCAGGCAGACAGACAGACAGACAGACAGACAGACAGACATGCAGGCGGGCACGCGCAGACTTGGATGAAGTGAAGTTAACAGAGAGGTTACTAGCCAGCTGATTAACTAAGAATGCATCAAACCACGGTTATAACACAATTTAGGTGGGCAGTTATTACTGCCCCCCATGTGCCTTCTATTGCACGTGACTGCACACTGGACCAGTGTCATGTAGGTTCAGACACATGACAGCTTTTTACTGCTGATGTACTGCCAAACAATCAACAGGAGCTACTTACTATATTTGAACCACTTTAACCCTGGCGGGCCTATTCTGGGCATGTCATTATAGGCAAACATTTTTTCAAAATGTTTGAAAAGTTTAGAATTGTATTGAAAATGCACTTAAGTGGTTAAAGGTCAGAATCAATATAGCTTAGTTTAGATCATCAGTGATAAATGTTACTAAATGATAAACTGTTTACTTCTATTCCAGCTGTATTTTTTAAACCAGAGACAATGCTAATTTAACCAAGGATCATGAGCTAGGTTTAATATCATGTCATATACCTTCACTCACCAGAAATTACCATGAAGTCATTATTTTTGAAATGTTATGATTTACTGTATTAACTGTTCATAATCTGTGAATTGCTGACAATAATAACAACAGCATTAATAATAATATCAAAGATTCCAAAATGTGAAAAACTGTTCACTATGTGTGTAACATGTTCTTATGTTCAGCCATTACAGTGGCTACAGTTTCCACTACAGGCCACCCTCAGAGTTCTGTGATCTCATTAAAATACAAAAGGAATGAAAAATGTAAAATGATTATTAGTGGCAGGATGGGGCGTATCCTATTAAAATTGCTTAGTGGGTCAACGGACGGCGGGCGGGCGAGCGGGCGGACAGGCGGGCGGATGTCACAAACGTAACATTCGCACCAAACTTGGCACCAGAATAGCGTGCATAATGGCACCATTGCTCCACCCCCTCTTTGTTCCTATTGGCTGGGGTTTAAACAGCCATAACTCCAGTTCCCAGCATGTTAAAGGCCCCAAACTTGGTAGGTGCTCTTAGCCGGCCAATAGGAACAGGCTTTAATTGCTTAAGCCCCTCCCCTCTGTGTCCCTATTGGCTGGGCTTTAAACAGCCACAACTTCAGTTCCCATCACGCTGAAGGCCCCAAGCTTGGTTGGTGCTCTTAGATGGCCAATAGGGGCAGAATGTAATTGCTTAAGCCCGGCCCCTTTGAGTTTCTATTGGCTGGGCTTTAACAAGCCATAACTCTAGTTCCCAGCATGCTAAAGGCCCCAAATGTGCTTTCTATCTGTGGAACAACAAACTAGCCGCCATTGCTATGCTCTATAGACCTTTAGCACAAACACAGCTGGCTGTGTTGTGGACACAGACACACACACAGGCACGCACGCACATGCATGCGCACACACGCACACACACGCACATGCATACACACACACGATTATTCTAACAAGCCGTATGTCTTTAAAATGTTTTTTTTCTATTCAGTAGTACAGATGTGATGACAAAAAACTGTGCCATTCTGAACTATAATAAAAAAAATCTGATTCACTGAAAGTAACTTGTGTTTATTTCACCTTATGATTGTACAGCAGACATTGCATATTATACTGTATGTATGTATGTATGTATGTGTATATGTACTGTATGTACTGTATGTATGTATGTATGTATGTATGTATGTACGTATCATGTATATGTACTGTCTCCATCTCAGCTATCCTACTGTCTGTCTGTCCTACACTGTCTCCCTTTCAGCTGTCCCACTGTCAGTCTGTCCGTCTGTCTGTCCCCCTTTCATCTGTCCGTCTGTCCGTCTGTCCCCCTTTCATCTGTCCGTCTGTCCGTCTGTCCCCCTTTCATCTGTCCTTCTGTCCTATACTGTCTCCCTTTCGTCTGTCTGTCTGTCTGTCTGTCTGTCTGTCTGTCTGTCTGTCTCTCGTCTGTCCTTCTGTCCTATACTGTCTCCCTTTCAGCTGTACTACTTTCTGTCTCATACACTGTCTCCCTCTCAGGCAGCTGTGCTACTGTCTGTCTGTCTGTCTCTCTCTCTCAGCGGTCCAAATGTCTGTCTCTCTCACACTGCCCCCCCCCTCCCCCCAGCTGTCATACTGTCTGTCTGGGAGGGGTTGCTTCAATAAGAACAGATGCACTGTTAAAAACATAGCATCAAGATAAGTCATT
>NC_139945.1:22909859-22914859 GCF_963454915.1 Gymnoscopelus microlampas | reverse complement strand
AAGTGTGATCCTATAGTTCTACCTGAATGTTCACAAGATGCTCAATTAGCCTGAACCCTTACTGTGACTGTGACACTGACTCAAATAACAGGTGAGAATTATCGGCCTGGTCAAATTCTTCAAATTTGCAGGGGTGGACAGTCACAGTAAGTACACTTGAGCACTATACTTAAAGGAGTAGCTTACCCAAAAAAAGTACTATTTTCTTTTTTCTATTTTCTATTAATTACACACTCAATGAAGCCTTGAATTCATGGATATTTGAGATACAACTAGGTTCAAACAAAGTGCTCTACACTTCGGTGATCTGTAACCATCCGGGTAATTGCAGCCCCACTACCCTTGGCTCGGACACTTTCCTGCGCTGGCACAGCCTGTTAATTCAGGCGCGGTTATCGAACTACAATACTATAACTAACTAAACTATCACTCTCTTTTAAAAAAAGAATATCAACTAATTGGCATTGATTACAACATTACATTACAACATTTAGATCGATAGAGCTTAGAGTCTAATATACGACCCATGCTTTCCCACCGGATCGTAGTAACTTCAATTTAGCGACGCCCCTAGTCACTGCGTTGTTTAGGTTCAAGATTACATAACTTTTAATATGCTATTGGCTGATTGTGTTCGTTTTGGAAATGATACAAATCTGCTTATATAGGGAAATAACAACATGTCCCAAAAATATACAAAAAATACTCCTAGTAGTCCTTATATAGTTTACTTATAAGGACTAGCTCATGATACAATTTGTCTTTCATAACAGATACATGCGCAAAAGATAATCCCCACATACAACAAAACACTAAGAGAGCATAAAAAAAAACGTTTTAAGAAGCCTAATAAATTATTTGTCAAAAATCTGACTTCAACGTAGTAGCGTTTACATAAATGATATTTGTACTTAGGCTGTCATGAAAGTTTATATTTAGAACAACAATAGTAGTAGTAGTAGTAGTAGTAGTTGTGAATTAGCAAACTAGACATTTAGACTGCCGAATTCCTTTATCATCATAAGCGCTAATGCACGCAACTCTTTTCACCAGGTTTTATTTTTGTTGTTTCTCATAATCGCGCATCCGTTGTCCATCAACAACACAGCCGTCTGCCCAAGCCCAATCTGAGCAAAACTTAAACACAGGATGAGGCCAAAACTTGAGGCAGATGTTTAGGCTGGCTGGGCAGGCGAGGTCCAGGGGACCAGCAAAAACATATGTTTTTCATTAACCAGTTAGGATTTAGAAGACATTTTGTAAATTCCTGGATTGAATGGGTTAAATAGAAGCTCCTAGATTGCTGAAGAGTTGCAGCTGATGAGGCTCCAAACTAGTCTCCACACACCTGTCTCTAGTCACACAATCACACACACAGACAGGGAGATGAGGAAGAGGTAACCGGCTAGCATGGAAGCTGGTGTTGCATCTGATGTAAATGCACCTCAACAATCAGGAAATGCATAGTAAAGAGAATGTGGCATTTGTTGATAATCTGTGTAATCCATGCATGTAAAACATTATGTGTTGCTGTTAATGTTTTAGTTACATCAGCATTGGTTATTGTGAATGTGAAGCCATCTTTATTAACTACTTTCACTCTGGCATCCCTATTTTGGGCATGGCTTATTTAAGTCAAATTGTCGAAGTGTTTTTGATCCTCACATGGACAGTTGTAATGTTGGCTCACTTAGCTGCATACTTCAAAAGAAGTCAAATGTATTTTTGGCTTGCTGAAACCGAACAAGTTCTCTGTTGACAAAAATGTAGTTAATTGTGCATAAACAATTTCCCCCTGAGGATTGATAAAGTGTATCTCTCTCTCAAAAGTAAAAAAAACAAAAAACAAACAACAATCATTTTAGTATGAAATATGACTGTGGCTCTACCTCTTTAAAGACTGCATACTTTGTGTGTGTGTGTGTGTGTGTGTGTGTGTGTGTGTGTGTGTGTGTGTGTGTGTGTGTGCGTGCGTGTGCGTGTGTGTGTATGTAGTGTGTATGTATAGTGTGTACATGGTTACTTATCTCTGTAAGAAGACCATAAAGACACATCAACCATTAAACTGAGGAATCTGAATGTCCACATTCCTACAGCATTTACCCATAATTCCACTGTTGGTCACTGGGAGCTGACCAGTACAACCGCAGTCGTCTACTGTTGGTCACTGGGAGTTGACCAGTACAACCACAGTCTTCTACGTTTTGTCACTGAGGGCTGACCAGTACAACCACAGTCTTCATTCTCAGAAATCATTCTCCTTTGGTGGAGTGGGTCATCAAAAGACATGCAGTGTGTGTGTGTGTGTGTGTGTGTGTGTGTGTGTGTGTGTGTGTGTGTGTGTGTGTGTGTGTGTGTGTGTGTGTGTGTGTGTGTGTGTGTGTGTGTGTGTGTGTGTGTGTGTGTGTGTGTTATAGGAGGTTAACCATACATTAGCCAGAAAACAATTAGTCTACACACACACACACACACACACACACACACACACACACACACACACACACACACACACACACACACACACACACACACACACACACACACACACACACACACACACACACACACACACACACACACACACACACATTTAACCGAACACACACTGAAAACAGTGAATATTTAACTTCAACTGGAGCTTGTGTGTTTGTGTGTGTGTGTGTGTGTGTGTGTGTGTGTGTGTGTGTGTGTGTGTGTGTGTGTGTGTGTGTGTGTGTGTGTGTGTGTGTGTGTGTGTGTGTGTGTGTGTGTGTGTGTGTGCATTACAGGATGTTATGCTTCCTGGGGAGTGGGTAGTGGTATATTAATGGTCTATGTGTAAGCGTGTGTGTTTTGATTCCTCCATCATCAATCAGCTATAATTACTATTTTGAGGCTGATCAATAATGTCTGGCAACCCCTGTCTCAAACGTGCGCACACACGCACGCACGCACGCACGCACGCACACACACACGGCAATAAATCAAACAAATAGCTTCATTGTAAAGTGTAATCAGATGCAAAACAGTTGTGAATGGGTAGCAAATATAAGATAAACTGAGAAGAGAAGAAAAGTGAAGAGAAGAGGAGAGGCGGGTGGACGGATGGACGGACGGAAAGACAGACAGATCATTATACTGTACATAAAATATGGATAAGTGAAGAAGAGACGGACAGGTTTATTCCACCAAAGCCATAAAATGAACTCACACAATACCATACACCTGACCTATAACCACAATCACACCCTCATCTTTAGTGTATATTGTATTTGAACCGTATCTTATTTATGCTTTTAAATCCCTCTCATGTGAGTTAATACCTTTCCTGTTTTATCTAAAGACATTCAATAGCCTTTGTGTACATTGAAACTCGCCTATAGATCAAACACAAACATGGTCGCGTGTAATACGTGTGCACGGAATGTCAACTCTACTTTTCTTTGACACACTGAACAGTACACACATCACACACATCCTCACACATGTACAGTACACACATCCACAGTTAGGAAGCGGGAGCAGAGCACTGTAATTATCAACAGGCTGGACCAGTTAATGCACTATACATCAACATCCTAAAGTCTTGATTTATACTTGGCTGCACACCGAAACTAACCGATCTACAAGCTCACAGCTTGTCACATCGCAACACCTTGTGCGCTTGTAGATCTGTTCCGGATTACAACTATAGATTTAATCTGTTTACCTGGCACATTGCCCACCTTTCTGTCTTTTGTTAAATAGAGGAGTGGGCAGCCAACGTGAAAGCTGAGAGGAAGATAGACAGATGAGTAGAATAAACCTTCTACACAATTTTTTGGGGTGTTTCAGTGGTTCTTTGTTACGGTAGTTGCTATAGCACCTCAGCTCGTTGTGGTGGTTTTGACAATGTTCTTCTCTATGCTAAAAATATGGATGCAATGTACAGTAGAAGGTGGTTAAGTGGTTAAAAAAAAGAGGGGGCCTAGTATATACCCCTGGGGGGACTAAGTATACAGTACAGGGGTTTGTGGTTACATTCGATTCTACAATGAACAGGCAGTGAGAGCAGGGAGGAAAAAAATCTAACATTAAATACTGTAAGTATGTCAAAGAGAACAAGATAAAGATATCACATGATGTACATATACAGTACATATAAGACCAATACAACATGGTTAAGCATAAGGTGTGAAAGTGGTGACACGTCGGTAGGTCCACATAGTGGCAGATGTGCATGATTACACTTACAGTAAGGTGCAAAAAAGAAAACACAGACACACCCAGACACGCACGCACGCACGCACACACACACACACACACACACACACACACACACACACACACACACACACACACACACACACACACACACACACACACACACACACACACACACACACACACACACACACACACACACACACACACACACACAGGGCAGAAACTTCACAGGTAAAACAATAAAAGACATCCACATGGCAGATCCACAGGGACAGTAAGTCAAGCAAGAAAACTGTATTTAGCAATATAAGGTGATAAAAGGTGGCTCTAGTGATATCTTTATTATTATATTTGATTTGATGGGACCGTGCCACACCTGACGCCAGCCGGGCTGTCAGTGACAGTTGGGGGTCAAAGAGTTAAACATTGAAGATGTACGCGTACGTACATACACTTCAGAGGAGATGTAATGACCTTGATGGACCTCAGAATGATGGAGCTCTCTTTCACAAGGATCATAGAGTGTCTTTCTGCAGTGTGTGTGTTGTAATGTTTGACAGTCATAATGCCAGCGTTTACAGCTATTAGCTTGATAACACACATCTGTGTGCGCTCACACCTGTGTGTGTACAGCTGTGTGTCTACAGGTATGTGTATGAGTTTATGTGCGTATCTATATTTGTGTGTGTGTGTGTGTGTGTGTGTGTGTGTGTGTGTGTGTGTGTGTGTGTGTGTGTGTGTGTGTGTGTGTGTGTGTGTGTGTGTGTGTGTGTGTGTGTGTGTTAGTCAGTCAATGCAGAGAGTGCTTCATTAAC
>NC_139945.1:22857359-22907359 GCF_963454915.1 Gymnoscopelus microlampas | reverse complement strand
TGTGAGCTGTTTTATATAATTCAAACAACTTTATTTTCCTTTCGGAACTTCGTTTGTGCAGTGGTTAAAAAGACAAACATACATATAGTCAATACATATATACCTATGTCACTACAAAATACACAAAGTACATTTAAAACTACTACTTAAAAGCATGATAAAAACTTAAAAGCATGATAAAAAATAATATATTATATTGCAACCTATGTGTTAGCGTGTTCACTACTAGCGTCCATCAGGTGGAGTAGTCCAACGTGCTTGAGGGGGGGGGGGGCTCCACCAGACCTATATGTTCAGCAGTCTGATGGAGGTAGGTACAAAGCTATCTGAGCCCCTTTTTGTGAGTTTTGAAGCTCTGTAACGACGGCCTGAGGGCATCAGTTTGTAGTGAGTGTGAAGTGTATGTGTATTGTCCTCCACTATTTGAGAGGCCTTCTTTACTGTCCGTTTCTTGCGGATGCTGCTGAGTGGCTCAGCATAAATGGTGTTGAGAAAAATGAATTACGTTTTTTATTCAGTAGTCAGAAAAAGAGCAGTCAACTGTTATTTCCACTCATCTTTCCAAGTGAAATAAGAAAACAATTGCATTAAAAAACGTTTTTAAAACATTTGGCATTCCTTGTGAAATATATTGTAATAGACATCTCATTCAGCTACTCACTTATTTGAAAGTCTCTCTCGCTCTCCCTCTGCAAGCATGCATTAATAAATGCAGAACAGCTTCACTTGAATGCTCATCACTTCACTAGAAGATGAACATATATCTCCGTTCTGCTTTCGGGTTCATTGAGTGCCTCTTCAGAACCAGAATAGACCAGAACAGCCTTGACGACCTGGTAAAAAGCAACCATGGAGGAGGAGTAGCTCCATTGAGGATAAAGTTATCATCATTTCATTAGCTTTTACCAAGACATCTATCATGTTCAGCACAATGTTGGTACTGCAAAACACTGAGCAGAGTAAAACACACTGACCATGTGTAACACCCGGGCACCTGGGCACTACACATCAGGCACCTCTAACTGGTGGCGAGCAATCTGGCACTGTGGGAGCCAACACCCAGGAGCGGAAAGAGGCTCACCACCTACGCAGACACACTGCGGCGCGATAGCGGAGCTAACAAGAGTGCTCAAGACCCTGATGCTAGACAGGAGGGTGTGGAGGGCAACGATTCAGCAGGAGTCCCGAGTGGTTGTTAGCTAGTCTGCACTCTCACAACGCTTTGCATGTAACACCCGAAATTCAAACCCAGGTTCCTGCATGAGAAACCAAATATCTACCGCTAGGCCAAGAGGGAATCCCCCCCAACCATGAACCTAGTCAAGGCACCAGTGTCACACCTGAGATTTGAACCCAGAGCAGAAAAGCAGAACAGAAAATTGTCAAACCCTGATCTTTTGTCCCCTCTTCAGTTCATAAAAGTAATTTTCCTTTTAAGTTCCTTGAATGATTCCAATGAAAATAGATTCCAAAGATGCTAGACAGGAGGGTGTGGAGGGCAACGATTCAGCAGGAGTCCCGAGTTGGTGTTAGCTAGTCTGCACTCTCACAACGCTTCGCATGTAACACCCGAAATTCAAACCCAGGTTCCTGCATGAGAAACCAAATATCTACCGCTAGGCCAAGAGGGAATCCACCCCAACCATGAACCTAGTCAAGGCACCAGTGTCACACCTGAGATTTGAACCCAGAGCAGAAAAACAGAACAGAAAATTGTCAAACCCTGATCTTTTGTCCCCTCTTCAGTTCATAAAAGTAATTTTCCTTTTAAGTTCCTTGAATGATTCCAATGAAAATAGATTCCAAAGAAAAAATATCCAACAAAACCTGTCTGTCCAAATATCAAGTAATCCTCAAAGTCCAAAAAGAAAATAGCAATGCATTGCATAAAATAAAAAATATATATTCCTCTCACCCAACCTCTATGAGGCTCCAGGAGATTCCTTTGTTCCTTTAATCTGTTTCAGTTCATAATATCCACCATCAGAATGTCTTCTTAATTTCCACAAAGCTTCCCTTATCCTATAAGTTTATCGGCCACAATATTCAATGATTTGAAGCTCTGATTTGAATTACAGTGCAGGCTTTGTCAAACCACACCAAAACACTCTTTCACACCCACAATGGAACCGCCACAGCCTCACTTCCTGGAACCCCATAGCTGTTCCTGGTACCTCACTTCCTGGAACTTTCCAAGGAATTGGAAACTGCGACCTCATTTTCTCTATCATGCAATTCCATTCGGCAGATTCGTCACACTGGGTGGCAGACTCACACCAGAAGTCAAATAACATGGAGACCTTTATAATACTCGGCTCAGGAAAATAAAAGAAGACACATCACACATTGTTTTCTGCTTTTCAAAGTATACAGTACACTGTATGATTTTATAGAGGTATCTAAAGTGCACAAAGTACGTTTCTGAACGTGCCAAGTATCGCGAGACTGTCTCAGAAACGATGCCTGCCGCTGTTTAGATGCCTCAATAAAATAATACAGTGTGCACATCGAAAGCACGTGATTAGAAAACAATATTCCTGAACAGATTATATGACAAAGGTCACAATCCCTCAGAAATAGTGTTTGTTCACAAGCTGGTCCAGCTGGCTCCATTCACTACAATGTATTAATTGAACTTCAGGTGCGAGGTTTGCCACCCATGGCACGTCCCCAGCGTCCAGCACAACTCCTCCTTTCAAAAGATTCCTTGGAACTTTCCTATTTGATCACTTCCTGGAACTTTTTACGACATGTGCTGCTTCTCCCCTTATGAAATAAAACCAACCAATGTCACTAATCTAGAATCTGAACGTTATTGTATGTTGGACTTTTTGTTAAAGGTAAATGTGTAAAATGTAACTTATTGACTACATTTGGAGCTGAATGCACAGTACATTGTATGATTAAGTTCTTATGTATTACTATTAGCTGATCTAGAATCAGATCCCATGTGAACCTTCTCTCTTGTGCCACTGTGTCTCCCTCTCTGTTCTCAATAACATTTACAGATGATTTATTGATATTTACTGTAGGCAGTCCACCTCACTTTAATGTTTGTGTATTGTCCATTTAATACACAAACAATAAAGTGAGGTTGTGTTAGACTGCCAACGCTCCTAAAAGTTATTGCTGTCAACTACAATTCACAGCAACAACAACACCCACCAAGCCTTTCTCCATTTGAACGAAACCTGGCTTCAATTCACTTTATATTACATCATGTCTGGGAAAAGGCTGGTACATTTACAGCAAGTCATTGGAGTTAATGTAATTTAATACATTACATACTTTTACATAATAGGAAAGAATAGTACAGTAGTAGTAGCGGTGGTAATAATAATAACTAGAAAAAGTGCTCCTCGGAGCACAACTCTCCGCTGTTGGGAATGTTGGGAATGTGCTATCTGTATACGTGTCCTATCCCTCCTGTCTGTATAAGTGTCCTATCCGTCCTGTCTATGTAAGTGTCCTATCCGTCCTGTCTGTGTAAGTGTCCTATCCAATTGTTACAGTATCCGCCATTTCTCAACCATTTCGTGATTGTTCCTGTCTTACCTCACTCTTACCAGACTTGTGTTGGGAATGTTGGGAATGTTCTAATTCTTATGTTCTAACTGTCCTATCCATCCTGTCTGTATAAGTGTCCGATCCGTCCTGTCTGTATAAGTGTCCTATCCGTCTTGTCTGTATAAGTGTCCTATCCCTCCTGTCTGTGTAAGTGTCCTATCCCTCCTGTCTGTATAAGTGTCCTATCCGTCCTGTCTGTATACTGTAAGTGTCCTATCCGTCCTGTCTGTATACTGTAAGTGTCCTATCCGTCCTGTCTGTGTAAGTGTCATATCCCTCCTGTCTATGTAAGTGTCCTATCCGTCCTGTCTGTATAAGTGTCCTATCCGTCCTGTCTGTATAAGTGTCCTATCCGTCCTGTCTGTGTACTGTAAGTGTCCTATCCGTCTGTGTAAGTGTCATATCCCTCCTGTCTATATAAGTGTCCTATCTGCCAATTATGTATCAGCCATGCAGCCATTTCGTGATGGTTCCTGTCTTACCTCACTTTGACAGTGGCAAAGACACTGTCAAAGTGACGCCATGTATTTATACAGTATTTCACCGTATTGTCACGTGTCACGTGAGGCTTGACCAATCGGTGTGTCATATTTAGAAAGTGAAAACAATACTCTCCTGCGGAGAGTAATAATAATAATAATAATTAGAAAAAGTGCTCCTCGGAGCACAGGTCTCCGCCAGGTCAGTTCGATTATTGTGGGCCAGCAATGTTTGGAATGCGCCAATCAGGATGGAATATGAAAAATCGGACGGATGCAGTAACCAGTAGAAGTCTGTGGTTGTACTGGTCAGCTCCCAGTAACCAGTAGAAATCTGTGGTTGTACAGGTCAGCTCCCAGGTGTGAATGTGTTTGCCGAGGGCCAGTTAACCATGAAGTTGGTTCTCT
This sequence comes from Gymnoscopelus microlampas, assembly GCF_963454915.1. Classification (NCBI taxonomy): domain Eukaryota; kingdom Metazoa; phylum Chordata; class Actinopteri; order Myctophiformes; family Myctophidae; genus Gymnoscopelus; species Gymnoscopelus microlampas. The sequence continues at coordinate 22,902,905 of NC_139945.1, read as the reverse complement.
TCAACAATTTAATCCAAAACTCATTTAATTTTAAGAACTTTTATTTATAAAGCAACAACAGAAAAACTGCCTATATTATTTATAAAATGAGGTCAAATGGGCTTGTTACTTTCTCAACAGTTGCATGTTACCCTGTTTACAAGCTTCAAAAAGACACTTCTGAATTGATCATCTATATTTCTAGACTACTGTATGAAAGTATTTTATAAAAATGTAACACAAAACATATCCCCAAATGAAACAAGCAGTAGAGAAGGTCCCATTGTCATAACTTATATCTTAACATAATATGCTAGGCAGCAGTCCGGTCCGGGAGCATTGTGGTAAATTGATCAGCAGTTTATATCAGTGGTTCTCAAAGTGGAGTCCGGGGGTCCCCAGTAAAATTAGTTAATATAGCATGAAAATAATTTTAACCACTTTAACCCTATATAAATTACATCGGGTATTTGAAAATAGCAGATCTACAACTTCCTTGACATGGAAAAGTTTGAGAACCACTCGTTTGTCTCACATCCATGCTGTTTATGAAGTGTTAACAGAACAGTACATAACGTACAACATGAGTCAGTCCGGTGTCTCTGTGTCTCCTCCTCTCGTCTCCTGCTGGACACCGGATTGGTCAGGGACGGGGAAGGGGGTGTGGCCTGGGGAGGGGTTAGTGTCATGGGTGGAGTCAGAGATGGAGTTGGGAATAGTGTCGTGGGTGGAGTCAGCAGGACAAGGGGTGGAGCTAGAGTCAGGGGTGTGGTCAGAATGTCTGTCTTGTGTCCTGTGATGATGTGATGTCACTTCCCGCTGAATCTCTGTTTCCACCGTTAGCTCCGCCCCTGCAAGAGACTCCGCCTGACCTACCGAATTGACTCGCGCCACCTGCCCCCCCACCTCTCTGCCCTTTGAACTGGCCTCTCTCCCCTTTGAACTGGCCTCTCTCCCGCCCCGGCCCAGACTCTGGCCCCTCCCATTCCTCAGCTTGCTCCTCCCTCTTGGCAGGGTGTGGTGTCTGCCTCGGTTCTGAGCGGAAGACGGGAGTTGTTGCGCCCTCGTGTTTTTCTGCTTGTGTTTGTTTCTGTGTGCGTCCCTGGCGCCTGTCGAGGCGCCGTCGTGGTGGTGGCTCTGGTGACTTCCTGTGTCTCTCGTGGTCTTGTCGGTGCGCTGCAGCAGAGCCACGCCCCCCAGGTCGGAGTGGGAGGAGGTGCTGTCGATCAGCCTCCTCCCCAGCTTCAAGGGCCGGACGGGCAGCGCCAGCCTCAGACGCTTCCAGAAGCCCGACCCCCGGGGCTCCGACCGGCGCGCTCCACGCCACGACACGGTGGTGGCCGCGGCACGCCGTAGCTGGACCAGCTCCGGACACGTGGTGGCGCTGTGGAGTGAACGGTTGTAGCTGACGACGACGATGGTGGCGCCGTCGCGCCGGCCGTGGTGAAGGTAGAGAGACAGACGACACTCCAGCAGGCTGAAGCTCTTCTCCGCCATGTAGTCTGGACTCACCACCAGCAGCACACGACGACTCACAGACATACAACGCAACACTGCCTCTGATAGGTCTGAGCACACAGGAAGAGAGGAGAGGAGAGGAGAGGAGAGGAGAGGAGAGGAGACGAGAGGAAAAGAGAGGAGGACAGGGGAGGCAAAAAATAGTTAAAATAGTCAAATAGCCGACTATTTGACTATTTTAAAATGTTTTTCAAAATAGTAAAAAATGGCAAAAAAGTTTGGGGATAAGCATAAGGGGAAAGGTTTGTACCCGCAACCTTTTTCTGTTTTTTCTCACTTAAAAAAGCATTTAATTACACTACATACAGTAATATGTTCAAACAATTTAATCTTGATAAAAATGCTCATATGCAAAACTCTTGAAGGAGCTCACAATGATCATGTGACTGTCAAAAGTCTATATCAAGATGACGTTCAGTATAACGTTGCTGTCAGGCAGAAACCTTATCTCCATATTCTCCTTAGTTTTTTCGTAAATTAACGACCTACTTGATCATCCTACAACTTCACACAAAAGCATTAAAAGTAGCAGATACGCAAGCTTGTCGATCTGCTACTTTTGATATTTTTAATCCTGAAAAGTAACAGTTTTGGACAGAGACAATATATTTATGGTGAATGAATGAATGAATGAATGAATGATAATCATGAGATGAGACGAGTCATTTATTTATCTAAATAAATAAAAAACTCTTTAATGATAAATTAATTGAAAAGTGTACATTCTCCAGCATTTTCACATCACAATTACAATATATATATATATATATTTAAAACAGCATATTAAAGAACAATAAAATACACTTTACTTTACAAAATTACAAAAATACTTTTACGTATAAAATTGAGAAAATGTTGAACAATTTAAAAAGTGCAGATTAAAGTGAAAATCCCACTTAATACTTGACTATGATATACTGCTGTTCTACTACTGTTTAGCATCATTTATTTTCTTTTTCTGAATTCGTACTTGTGATATCAGCACCGACTGAGAACTTCTTCACATACATATAAGATGTGCAGTTTTATGATAGCCTATATGAAATCATTTGATTTTCTTTATCACTGCTTCTGTTTAAGCTGAACCACACTAAAATAAGTTAAGCTAAAAACTAAGCTAATCTCATTTTGATTGCAAACACAGTATTGTTTGAAGAGTGAAAGAAAGCTGAGCCCTGACAACCACAGTGATGCTAAGCAGTCACAAAGGTGGTTATCAGCTCCTTAAGTCAACACTTATGGATTTTACCGTAGCAAGGTTTTCCAAGCTTGCTACAGTATGTGTACGGTCACATAAAACAGTGGTTCTCAACCTGTGGGTGGGGACCACAGGTTGAGAACCTGTGGGGGTATCCCAGATGACAGTTAAGTGACAATTTAAGGACTTTTAAGACCTTTTTAATACCTCGAAGAAAAGTAAAGAAAAAAGACTATTACTGCATCAAAAGTAATCAACAAACTATACACAAACTGGTCAAACGTTGGCCAAATTGTCAAATATAAGAGAGGCAAAATTTGTGAAGATAGTCGTCCTGCTAGTTTCACAATATTTATCCGTGGAACCTAGTCAAACAAAATGTAATACCTCAGCAATTCCAAGTACTTGTCAGGGTGTTGGGGTCCCCAATTCAAATATGATTATTTTGGGGGGTCACGGCCTGAAAAGGTCATAAAAGGGCCGTTGTTTGCAGCATATGACCGTAAACTTGGACAATTCTACTGGCTGCGGAGCGGCAAACAAAACTATAATAGAAAATTACTTAATAATATTAGACAAATACAAACAATTCAAACACCTAAACCAGGCTAAAAGTAACACCATTGCAGCTGTGAAATGCAGGAGGGATAGATGACCGTGTGAATGTGTAAATTAACCAGCTTATAATATCACTCTCCCATCGTTAGGGCGAAAGTAGATCTGGCAATAATTATATTCGTTTAATACACGGCTTGGTTGAATGCTTGATTCTGTTTGGTCAATCGCTGAATTCAGTGGTCTGCTATTTTCCCAAAAATGACCGCTGAACTCAATAACAGACCGCTGTCTAATCAAAGACTCAGAGCACCTGCTCATATCAATCTGCATTGCTTGATTTCTGCTGTATTCAACTTTGTCGCCATGTAAACAAACACACAATGCCATTTACAGCTTAACAGTACATTCAAGAATGATTTTGAAAACATTTGAGGCGAGAAATAGATAATGCAGTAGCAGAATATTGATTGATTTCAAACATCAAAGGGCACAAAATACTGATATAGTAAAGTAAAATGTAATTCATAACTTTTTGTATAGATGTACAGTATATAATAATAATGTGCGGTTGTCACAAAATGCAATGGCACACCTGGACTTGTCTCACAGCACCACGGTAACAACTAGCTTACAGTAGATACTTACAGCCTTTAGAACAATTGTAGCCTTATTCTTTCTGTTTCAACGCCTGCGGTATAAAACGGACTTGGGAACAAATAAAAAACAAAATATGAAAACATAATTCAAAGTGAGACTTACTTTCATATCTTCTACATACAACCAGTACAAGGCTTTAGTGGTTCAATCAGCCTCTGCTGTAGGATAATATGGGCACAAAAGCACAATGAAATGGTTTTGATATTGTTTGCAGCTAACAGCTCAAGAAGCTGACACAGATAACTCCCTCCCTCTGACTCTATACCTCATTAAAAATGAAATCATGGTAATTGGAAAACCAAAGTGTTTTGTCAGTCGCTCCTAAGAAACCCTCTCAGGATCTGCGCACAAAGCTCTATGGCAATCCAATAGAATTGATTATTCAGTAGGCGGCGTTTTTACACAAATTGATCCGTTATCTGGAACATCACCTTCTCTGAAGCAGGTTAGGTGTTCAGCATCAGATACCATGGCCATGTACCCTGGTAAGAAGTGAACCACTGTGTCGTAACCCTGAAAACCCACAGTTAAACCTGAAGTTACCTCACTGTAAACCCAGGTTTAAACCTCACTGTAAGCCCAGAGTTAAACCTGAAATTACCTCACTGTACCCAGGGTTAAACCTCACTGTAAACCCAGAGTTAAAACTGAAATTACCTCACTGTACCCAGGGTTAAACCTCACTGTAAGCCCAGAGTTAAAACTGAAATTACCTCACTGTACCCAGGGTTAAACCTCACTGTAAACCCAGAGTTAAACCTGAAGTTACCTCACTGTACCCAGGGTTAAACCTCACTGTTAATCCAGAGTTAAACCTGAAGATACCTCATGAATAAGAGAGCTACAGACCTGTAAGGATCCCTTTGGTTCCTAGCTATCAGTCATTTAGCCGGAGACCCCCTGGAACCACCTCAAGGACCCATGGGGTTCCCAATACTCCAATTTGAGAACCGCTGCTCTTAGCAGGGTGGAAGCAGAGCCGTCTGGGAGGTGTTGCTGCTCTGACTATGATAGGTCCTATACGTGGCCTTCTCCTTGTTTCCTTTCCTCGTCTCCTTCCCTCCTGCCTCCCTCCTGACAGGGAGTTCCACTCGGAGTCTCTTCCAGAACCTGGAGTTCAGTTCTCCGGACTCCTGGTCTCCCTTCCACTGGACCAGAGCCAGAGCCAGCCTGGCCCGCCTCAGCTCGCTCACCCGGTACCGGGAGGGGCCGTACTGCACCAGGATGACCCGCAGGTGGCCCCCGAGGGCCATGCCCTCCAGGCCGGCCCGGAGCTCCAGCAGGCCCTGGGAGCCCCGCTCCCCGTAGCCACGGCTCAGGACCACCAGGAGGCGCCGGCTGCGAGCCACGAAGGTCAGCGTGTCGTCTGTGATGGCTGGATGTATGGATGGATGAGAGAGGGATGAGTTAATGGATGGAGGGATGGGTGGATAGACATGTAATATGGACTCATGGACAGATGCATGGTCAGTCACAGAGAGCTAGAAGAAACACAGACAGCAGACACATACATTCATCAACTCACCCATTCACTCACTCACCCATCATTCATTCATTCATTTACGTACTTCCTCCAGGTAGGCTGTCTCTATCAAAGATACACACGGTGTATCCCAGCTCCTGCTCCAGAACTGTCCTCAGGGTGTTCAGAACAAAGTGCTCCTCGTCACTGTTCCTGGCGTAGGAGATGTAAACATCATACTCCTTGTTGTCTGCAGGACCGCGCACACACACACACACACACACACACACACACACACACACACACACACACACACACACACACACACACACACACACACACACACACACACACACACACACACACACACACACACACACACACACACACACACACACACACACACACACACACAGGACTTGAATTCTACTACAAATCAATAAAACAAACTGGGACTGTCGCAGTATGACGCTTTTTGAGCTTGTAGATGGGCTATTTTCGGTATGAGACCCCCGTTTGCTACTAAGTAAGCAAGCGAACCTTTGGGGACAGAGCCTTCTCGAACACTGGACTCTTTTAGGGCTGCCTTGAAAAGACACCTATTCTCCCCAGCTTATGGCAACTAGTTGTTTGTTGTCTTTTGATGTACATGTAAAGCATCCTTGGGTTTCGTGAAAGGTACTATATAAATTCAAGCTATTATTAATATTAAGTATAAATTAGGGCCGGGACTTTATCGCGTTAATTTCGATCAATTAATTACAGAAAAATTATCGCGCTAAAAAAATTAACGCATTTTAATCGCACCCGTTTTTGCACCGCGGAACGTTTATCACTGGACGAGTTTCAGACGGACCGCTTATGCCAGCGCACCAAGCTGAAACGACGCAAGCTTATCTAGCTGAAAGGACGTGGTTCTCACTTCTCAGACAACAACAAAGTTGACTGCAACCAGCACAGTGCATGAGCACTGCTTGATAATGTTGGCTGGGCATAAAATCTGTAATGGATGCCCCCCCCCCACGCGCGCGTTTGTCCCGTTTAGGGGGGTTGGTGGCGGTAAGCTGGGGGGGGGGTGCATGATGCGGTGCGGATCACATAATAATTAATTAAACTACTATAAAACAACAGTAACAACAACACAATCTACCAGCCTCGAGTGGTGGAAAATAGCAGATCTACAAGCTCACTATGCCTTGCGCTTGTAGATCGGCTATTTTCACATGGTTACCACCACATGTTTTATTATAATAATCGAAATCTACAAAGTAACTAGTAACTAAAGTTTTCAAATAATTGTAGTGGAGTAAAAGTACAATATTTGCCTCTGAGATATAGTGGAGTTACTGGAGTAGAAGTAAAAGTATTAGAAATTGGAAATACTCGAGAGTCAAGTGCAAATACCTCAAAATTGTACTTAAGTACAGTTCTAGAGTACATGTACTTAAATACGTATGCCAAAATCCATTAAAAAAAATAGCTTTTCACTGTTTTCAGGTCAAATATTGATATGCGATTAAAATGCGATTAATTGCGATTAATTAATTACAAAGCCTCTAATTAATTAGATTAATTATTTTAATCGAGTCCCAGCCCTAGTATAAATCAAACCCACAGTCACGTGTTCGAAGAGTGACTGCATTCAATTCTCCTGCTCACTGCCTGAGTGTCCATGACCATGAAACTACCTTCATTTCAGCAACATATTACACACAGAAATGCTACAGAACCATACTGTCATCCTCATTCTGTGACCAACAAGACCTTTGACGGAACATTTAGTTTTACTACTCAGACAGTGAACAGTACAGTGCAGTACATAGACAAACATACAATGTCATACATACTGTTGTCTGACTTTGTTTGAGTATGTCTGTCATGGGTACTACCCACAGGAAGCAGTAAAAATGAACAGCTTGTTCTTTATGAAGGCTAATAAGATAAAAGAATGTACTTTACAGCCTACTGCTCAACACGGCTTAGAAACACCATTTGTTCTCAGTCAATAACAGCTGCTATAAGTTGATGAGATCACAGTTTTTAGACTAAAGAAAACATGTTTTATCTGCAGAACAGCTGAATAAAACAATGGTTGTACACAGTAAAATCCTCAGTGTTAATGTATCTACTTGTAATTGAGAGTTAACCAAATGGACCCTTAGTTATAACAGCAACAGCAGTAAGAATGGAACACAGGACAGGAAACAGGAGTAACAGTTAAAAACAAATCAAGATAATAAGATAAGATAAGACAGCAACTATCTGAAATCTGTCTCTGAATGAATAGTCTAGCTCTAGCATCAATGGGTATATGAATGAATAAACAGTATGTATCAACAGTGAATATAGGAACGAATATACAGTCTGATATCAACAATGAATTATGAGCGACTATACATTTACAGATGGGTGACACATTTAATGAAAACTGTCTTAGTAAGGTGTTGGGCCACAACAAGCCTCTAGAACAGTAGAAGTCAAGTCTGTGGAGTCATTTGGGGTTTTTACATTGGAGGTGGAGAGCGCTGTCTAACATGTCGGTCCCACATCTCCCATAGGTGTTCAACTGGATTGAGACCTGTGACTGAAGTTTCACTTAATTTCCATACATCAAACCATTCAATGACCCCTACTTGTGCCCTGTCGATGGGGGTCTTGTCATCCTGGAAGGGACCACTCCCATCAGGATAGAAGCGTTTCATCATAGGATAAAGGTGATCACTTAGCCTGATTATCAGACTCAAGCTAGAAGCTTCAGTCTCCACTCTAGATATTTCCAAGGGGGAGGGCATTAGATTTCCCCTAAACCAATCACTAGGGATCAACATACCCGGTCCTCTAGGTAAATTGTATAGTTTGAGCCATTCGTCAATGAAATAAACAGGTGTACTTTATTCATTTTTGAGGCACATTTAGAGTGCATGAGACAACACGAGTGCCTGGAGTTTAGATCCCATGGCCTGAGGGGACGGTGGGGTGGATGTGTTGCACTGACTGATCCAGTCAGTGTACAAACTGTTCTGTGTTTCAGTTCAGTGAGTTAATATGACTCAACGCAGGCAGAGCTCCAGCCAAGCACTGAACGACCTGGTGAACGAATCATTTAAATGAAACCTTTTAGTGAACTGTACTGAATGATTCAGTACACTGAAAAGAGCAATAATTCCCTCAACTACGTTATTATTTTCCCTTAGCAGTCACCTCAGTTGTCAGCTCCAGCGCACAGCCTGACAACGGTCCGCAGGCGCTGATTGGCTAATCGTTAAGACCCACACCTACACCCAGCACTCATTGGATAATGGCCTTTTCAACCGTTCAAAACACAGAGGCAGAGTCGATGATCTGGAACCAGTCAAGTGATCACTCTGAATAACTTTGCATTGATTTGCAGGGACCCTACCCTCTACTCTAAGGGCACTAGGTGACCCAATCCATTCCAGGAAAATGCCACCCACAGCATAACAGAGCCCCCGGGCCTCCTCACTGTAGGGGTCAAGCATTCATGCTCACACCGTTCTCTTGGTGTACGCTACACATGCACTCACCTACTTGACAAAAATATGGTGAATAGAGTAGTGACCATATCACTTTTACACACATCACGGTAGACAAATGCCTATGATTTGTGAAACCACTGAACTCTCAAATCTGCATATTTTTTCTTTGTAATGAGTGGTTTATATTATCTACTAAGAAAAAGAAGACAGACATGCACATCCCAAACCCAAAATTGGGCAGATTTCTGAGCGACAAAGCAACATTTTCTGGTGCAATAAAAAGCACTTTAACATTGGAGCCCTACAATGTGTGAGCGTTTTATTATTAATTTTATTTAAAAAAATCTGTTTCCCCTATATTATCTACTACAACATCCCTCTCTAGCTAGTTGATGACAGTCTGTTCTTGGTGAGCCAGTCTGATCACGTCCTGCATTGACATTCTCAGGCACTACTGGTCTGGTGTGGCCAGACAATCGATACGTCTGCTGACATCTACTTTACATTCAATGAATGGGCTAAAAACCGTGTGGAATATGGAAAAAAATATAATAATAATACCTGCCTTGCAAAACCAAAGCAAAGACTTAAGACTTCTTATGGCACCACCTACGTAGATGCACTGTGGCGCGACAGCGGAGCTAAAAACACTGCAGAGCTCAAGACCCTGATGCTAGACGGGAGGGTGTGGAGGGCAGCGATTCAGGAGTCCCGAGTTGGTGTTGGCTAGTCTGGGAGGCATTGCCTCGGAGTTTGGACAGCGGGGGCGCGGCCACTGCGTTGTGATTCAAATCAACAGCCAATGAAGAATAGGGGGCGGGATCCACATGCAGTGGGTGTTGCATCTAAATAGGATCGACGGGAAGCAATTTCCCCTTGAGAAATTTCGACCGCCATTGTTGTGTACTGCTGTTTGCCTCTCGTCTGACTTTTTAGACGAGTTGCAACCGGTAAGAGGCGTGTCCGCTCAGATTCAGAGCGTGACGTACATCCCGCTCACAAATACAGGGGGTTTGGCCCAGAAGTTCCTCGCCGAGCCGGCGAAAACTTCTGGGAACTCAGATTAGGTGTTGGCTAGACCGCACTCTCCATTGCATTGGTACGTTATCAGGATTGGTTTTCACAACGGTGAGCTATGTTAGCGTCCGTTCTCCACGCTGTTCAAGCCCATACGTTGAATTTAGATTTCCCCACATGTAGCAGTAGGAAGAGATCTCCGATAATCTGGCTAAGCAAGACGGTGCGTCTCCACTCAGATATCCAGGTTGTTCCTTTAATTTATCACCCATCTGTATAATTATGTACTAATGTATTACATTAATTTGTCTGTGAAGCTTGTAGATCAGCTATTTTCTGGCGTGGTTAGTGGGTGGCTGTGTTTACCTGTGTAGCGTTCATCTGTACCGAACCAGCTCCTGTACAGCAGCAGCAGCTCCAACCAGAAAACATGGTAGATGACGAACAGAACCAACATCAATGCTACCGTCACACCCAGGCCACACGCCAGCTCCACTGATGGTAGAGAGACTAGGAGACACACAGAGAGAGAGAGAGAGAGAGAGAGAGAGAGAGAGAGAGAGAGGGGGAGAAACAAAGACAGAGAGAAATATAGGGAGAGAGCGAGAGGTAATTAGAATTTTCATTTCTTAAAAGCACTTCATGCAAAACAGACAAAGACATGAAGATTAAATAAAGACTGCACACGCACGCACGCACGCACGTACGCACGCACGCACGCACGCACGCACGCACGCACGCACGCACGCACGCACGCACGCACGCACGCACGCACGCACGCACGCACGCACGCACGCACGCACGCACGCACGCACGCACACACACACACACACACACACACACACACACACACACACACACACACACACACACACACACACACACACACACACACACACACACAAAACAATCAATGAATGCATACATTACAAAAACAAATTAATGGAAAGGAATGGAGAGTTAAAAGGAAACAAATTGCATAAAACATTTACAGTAGGACTAGTGAATGATTATCAATGGAGAAGACATAAATTATTGAGGACTACAATTTAGTAAATACCATAAGTAAAAAGACTTTCTACCATGAAGACATTTCTTCTTCTTTTTTTTACAGAAATCTCTTAAATTAACAGTCTTTCTTTACTAGGACAGAGAATAGGACAGCTGAGAGGTAGACGGTGTAGGAGAGACAGAGAGAAGGACAGCTGAAAGGGTGACAGTGTAAGAGAGACAGACAGTCGGACAGCTGAGAGACAGACAGTGTAGGAGAGACAGACAGTAGGACAGCTGAGAGGGAGACAGTGTAGGAGAGACAGACAGTAGGACAACTGAGAGACAGACAGTGTAGGAGAGACAGACAGTAGGACAGCTGAGAGACAGACAGTGTAGGAGAGACAGACAGTAGGACAGCTGAGAGGGAGACAGTGTAAGAGAGACAGACAGTAGGACAGCTGAAAGGGTGACAGTGTAAGAGAGACAGACAGGAGGACAGCGGAGAGACAGACAGTAGGACAGCTGAGAGGGACACAGTGTAGGAGAGACAGACAGTAGGACAACTGAGAGACAGACAGTGTAGGAGAGACAGACAGTAGGACAACTGAGAGACAGACAGTGTAGGAGAGACAGACAGTAGGACAGCTGAGAGGGAGACAGTGTAGGAGAGACAGACAGTAGGACAACTGAGAGACAGACAGTGTAGGAGAGACAGACAGTAGGACAGCTGAGAGGGAGACAGTGTAGGAGAGACAGACAGTAGGACAGCTGAGAGGGAGACAGTATAGGAGAGACAGACAGTAGGACAGCTGAGAGGGAGACAGTATAGGAGAGACAGACAGTAGGACAACTGAGAGACAGACAGTGTAGGAGAGACAGACAGTAGGACAGCTGAGAGGGAGACAGTGTAGGAGAGACAGACAGTAGGACAACTGAGAGACAGACAGACAGTAGGACAGCTGAGAGGGAGACAGTGTAGGAGAGACAGACAGTAGGACAGCTGAGAGGGAGACAGTATAGGAGAGAGAGCATAAAAAGTGCTACCGGAGTGGCCACAAGTGCTTTGGCTTGGAGATGCTTCTTCAAATGGAAGCTGACAGACACTCACCCAGGCATTATTACGGGGCCAGGCTGCCAGCATGGCCCTGTTTTGATATTGGCATTATTCTGGCATGAGTTTCTTCTGTTTCTGCCACTTTTCGCAGTTCTGGCTTAACCGTGCATACGCTTTTTACGAAACTCGGCCATATGGTAGATGGTCATGAAAAACGATCAAGAAAAAAATCTCACAGTCTTTCGTCAAAAGGTGGCACTATAGCACCCAATTGAAAATGCCAAATTTGAACAGGTATAACTCATGCCCTGTTTGACCTACAGCCATGAAACTTCGATACACACATGCGTCTACTCATGATGAACAACTTTCACACTCTGACTTTTGACCTCTGACCTTTAGATCTCCCACCATTTTGAATTATATGAAAAACATTCATTGGCTCATGAAAGCTTCATTTTTTCACTTATGGAAAATCCGCCGCCAAGGTGTTGTCGGCATAGGTCCAAAGTTGAAGTGTTAAACGTTTCGTGCAGATTGCTCAAAACTCCCAGGAGGAGATAGGTTTTAACTATTGCAGTTTTATGACAATTATTCATCTGCTCCTAACACATACATGCAGACTCACATTTCTTTGAAACTTTGCAGTAATGTAGAGGGTCATTCCAAATATCAATGAAACCAATCTTACTCCAATTGGTCAAAGGGGGGTGCTACAGCAATTTTTTGAAAATGCAAACTTTAAACAGGCATGAGACATGCCTCGTTTGGCCAAAAATCGTGAAACTTGCTTACACTTGTGCCTAGACTCATGAACACATCTATCACTTTGACCAGTAAGCTCCGCCCTCAGATTGTCCGCAATTTTGAGCAGTTTGAAAAACACTTAAACCCTTTTTCACTGGTTCTGGTCTGTTGGTCCAATGGCTTCTCGCTTGAGGATCAGCCTCTGGATCGGAGGGTCGCCGGTTCAAGCCTCACCTCATGCTGGCTACTTTTCAATTGTATCGCACAAAAGTTGACTGTATCAATTAATAATAGTGATTGGCAGAGATGATGAGCCGTTATATTGTGAGTTTGTAGATAAGTAAACATTAGACCAGAAAAATAATGCCACAGAGTGTGCCAGATTATTTGGAGCTAGTGTTCTGGCGCTCTTGGATTGGAGCCAATGGAGACGGTCGGGGGTGCGGAGACGGTCGGGGGCGCGGTTTGGATTCCAGCGGCACTCCGGGGGCGTGGTTAGCCAAGCACTCCCGTACGCTCCCAAATCACGCCACACTGACACGCACACCCGCTACTTCTGTGCCTTGTTAAGGATTAGAAAATAAACAAACAGCGCTAATGATGGATTTGCGTTTTCTTCTGGTTTTGTGGCAACAGGAGGAACAGGGAAATACGGATGACTTATTTGAAAACATAACTAAGTAATTATAAGTACTAATTGCAAACACTGCTCACCTTCCAGTTGCAGCATAGCTCTGCGTGTAGCGTTGCCTTTCTGGTTCCAGGCTGTACAGTTCAACTCTCTGTTCAGGTCCTCAGTCTGGAAGTCCTCGATCACCAGCACACTCTCCATCTCGAGGTCCTCCAGGTCATTCTTCAGCAGCCTGAGACACACAGACAGACAGACAGACAGACAAGGCAGACAGACAGAGACATTTTACAGAAATATAATTTCAAACAGTAACAGTCTAAGCATAAACCACAACAATGTTCAAGTTAACGACGTGTCACAATGCGACACGTTGTGAACTTGCAGATTGGCCATTTCCATATTTTTAAAACATTGTGAAAGCATAAAGTATAAAGACATTTCTTTGAATATTTAAGTTATTTGCCATATATGCCCTGTGCAACTTTTGTTTACGAGGCCTAAAAGCCAAACAGAATAGAAATAGTATTTATATGTTCAATGCCAAAAACACAATGAAATTGTTGCTTGCAATAGTTTAATACATGACAATTACATGACAACTAATCGTCATGTAAAATTCCATGATCGTGACAGCCCTACGTACCTAAGAAACAATGGTTTTGCTGGCGACGCGTTTTGGTGTGATCAAAATTTCACATTCCACAAGGGGCACCCTAACACAGCTTTGGGATGATCCATCCTCACTCAAAGCAGAAGTATGTGGATGTGACGTAATTCCAAAAAACGTCACATCCATCTACACTGACTATGGGATTTTTTGAAAAACACTCTTATCTCAGTTTCCTTTTTTTGCATTGAAAACCACCCATTTTCAGTGGGCCATAGCCCTAAAATGGCCGATCGCGGGTGGAATGTTATTGTTCCACGTACACACAGATGGCTCGGGGACGCCTCGGGGACTTTATTTTTACACAATGGCTTCCACAGCGTTTCAAAGATCGTCGGATAAAGGTAATTACGCTGGCAAGGGGATAACAAATGATGTTTAATACCTTGGCGGGTGATGTGTTAAAGGACAAGTCCGGACTAAAATAACATAAGGCCTTTTTTTCCTACTTATGATTCTAAATGACTGGCCATGGGGTCTGCAGAATTGCCCCTGTCGTTCAGTTACGGCAGCAGCCCCCATAGCATAGAGCAGAGCCTATAAACATATCGCTACTTACTGTATGCTATGTGTTGCGGTCAAAAGTGATTTTGTTGATCTGTTGAATCTGTTATTAGTTGTCATTACACACGCATCCAGGCCTTGGCTGTCCCACACACACCGCTGTAGTCTGCTAAATAGACCAACGGCGTATATACAGCTGTTGCCAAGTCCCGGAAAAGATGCGCTGTGATTGGCCAGTACAGTCACTTAATTGGCCAGTTGTGCCGAACGCTCACCCCAAAACATGATTTACGAAACTGCGGTGGTCAAATTACTTTTGACCGCAACAAATAGCGTAAGTAGCGATATGCTTATGGGCTCTTCTCTATGCTATGGGGGCTGCTGTGGAAACTGGACGACAGGGGCAATTCTGCAAATAGACCCCATGGCCAGTCATTTGGGATCAATATAAGAAGGAAAAAAGGCTATATGTTATTGTAGTCCGGACTTGTCCTTTAAATAACATCTAGTTAATGAGGACAGTCAGTGAATGGCTCACAGAGCTAAGTAAAGTAGCCGCCTTCGAAAAGGTCTCTTTCAATCTTTCAGACAGAGGAGAAAATATTACAAATATACCTGTTAACTGCACTACGCACTACGCTTCATATCATTTGAAATTGAAAATCTTTAATAAAAAATGTAAGTCATAAAAAAAAATGAGGACAGTCAGTATGTGATACCTGTTGGTTTTAGTAAAACGTGAGTCAGATAGTTGCTCCACTGTCTTCCCATCAATGGTCCAGCCTATGTCCCAAGGTCCCTCCACGTACGGGATCTTTGCTCTGCACTCCAAATGCACCTCTGTATCTGGAATCATAATGTTAATCATGATAACACTATTATAATCATAATAGTGATAATCATCATCATCCTCGTCATAATCATAATCACAATGTTTTTCCTACCTGGTTTAATGGTGTAGACATAGTCCTTGGCTGGATGGATGATCTCGGGATCTTTGGGCATACTGGAGGGATCTGGAAGGAACAGATGGATTATGTGCATAAAAAACGATTCTGTTCTTTTCTTATAAATCTTGATGATATTCTGATTATGATGATCATAACATCACAAGATCATGTTGTGATGTTATGTGCTTGCTTACAGATAAGCAGTAACCTTGATGTTGTGATGTAAAACAGATAAGCAGTAACATTGATGATATGTGCTTACAGATAGCAGTAACATTGATGGTATGATGTCTTACAGATAGCAGTAACATTGATGGTATGATGTCTTACAGATAGCAGTAACATTGATGGTATGATGTCTTACAGATAGCAGTAACATTGATGTTATGATGTCTTACAGATAGCAGTAACATTGATGTTATGATGTCTTACAGATAGCAGTAACATTGATGTTATGATGTCTTACAGATAGCAGTAACATTGATGTTATGATGTCTTACAGGTAGCAGTAACATTGATGTTATGATGTCTTACAGATAGCAGTAACATTGATGTTATGATGTCTTACAGGTAGCAGTAACATTGATGTCACGATGTCTTACAGGTAGCAGTAACATTGATGTTATGATGTCTTATAGATAGCAGTAACATTGATGTTATGATTTCTTACAGATAGCAGTAACGTTGACGGCTCGGGTGAAGTTGAGGCTCCGTCCCTTCCGGTTGTAGTTGATGGTACAGTAGTACAGTCCCCGATAGCGCTGCACCATGTGATGGAAGACCAGACTGTTCTCCTCCATCACTCTGTCACCGTTCCCCAACGGATAGACCTGACAGTGCTGCAGTGCAGGGACACAGCCACTTATCACCTCATTCATCACATCCATCATTAGAATCCAGTCAGATAACTCACAAATAGATTGAGAGCATTAATAGCTTGAGAACCTTTTATTTATAAAATGTAAATACTAGTGTGAATATTACATTGGAATATATACACATTAGAAGACAACACATTTATAACAAACCCCCCCAGGGGGAAACAGAACCCTTGGGGAAAGCAGAGCCTACTGGTGGTGCTGGGGTGGTGGTGGGAGCAAGCAAAGCGCATGCAACATTCAGTGCCATTGACAGCAAGAGGAAGTGCAATGAATCAGGTGAGGACATGCGTGTAAACCTCGTCTCGAGTGTATCTGCCTGAACTAGTTCGCAGGCTACGCATCATCTGCGGTTCCCAAACTTTTTGTGGATCACGGCTAGGCCTGTCACATTTATTATATAATCGCAATTATTTGAGTAATCACAATTCATTTTGCGTAATCGTCATAATTGTTTCCATTTTGAAAAATGTTTTCAAATATCTATATAAAAAATAAATAAATAGCAGATCTACAAGCTTACAACACGTCACAAAGTGTAAGCTTGTAGATCAGCTATTTCTGTATACAATTATTAAATATGTCAATAATTTCTTCATGTCAATATTTAAGTTATTTGTCATATCTGCCTTGTGCAATTTTTTATTACGAAGCCTAAAAGGCAAACAGAAATTCAATTGTTATTCATATTTTCCAATGTTCAATGCCAAGCACACAATTAAATCGTTAATCGCAATTATTTAAGTGACAATTAATCGTCAACTTAAATGTTTAATAGTGACAGCCCTAATCAGGGCCGACTTGAAAAATCCCAAAAGCATTCGCAGGTGCCATAAAAACACTGAATTATTTTTCTGATTACGATACAAAACGTCAATCAATATATCAAAAGTTCAGAATCAAAAATGTGCAATTGTCTATCTAAAAAAGTACTGTAACATCCGAAAACACAAATCAAAATCCACTATCATTTAAGAGTCTGCGCATACAGTATATGGGATTGGTGATTTCTTGTTTTTCTCAGTTTGGCATCTTGGGATGTCCAGTGTGATATATACTGTATATCTCTCCTCCCTACTCACATGGTACCAGGTGACAGAGGGCGCACTGTCACTGTCAGCCATCTTGTAAGCGTCCTGCAGGTCAGGGCAGTGCAACACCCCATCTTCCTGTAGAGGGATTTTCTTCTGGCCGGGCGCCACGGCGACCGGAGGCTCGCATCCTCGCACAGACACCGCCCCCTCGCGTGGCAACACCTCCAGACGCATGGCGATCTTTGTGCACGAAGACTTGTTACTGGAGGAGGAAAAACATGTTAGTTAAAGGTCATTTCATTTTTGTTTTAATTCTTTTTATTAATGGCTTCTATTTCAGCATGCTAACTTTCCAGGAAGAGAAAGCAGTAGTTTGTATTAGCTTGGAATCCCCATTGATGATGTCATTGGTAACTGGCAACATTAGTTAATGAGTATCTACTCTGAGTGTTAATACATTAACTGATATGAGAGTGCCCTATGTTAACATCAGAGCGCTCTGAAATCAGAGCAGATGCTCAAAACGCAATTACGAACGCTTAGTTAGCTTAATTTGTTGCCAGGTGTTGTTTGCAAAAAAAGATGCTAGGGTAGTCTGAAAAATGGCTCAACAATATTGTGAAAGTTGGCAACACTGGAGACGTGTGCGACTGAGACGAGTACCGGATACAGTAAATAGAGCAACAACAGGAAACATAGGAAACTCCCCACCACCGGAAGGAAGCAACACACTTTATCCTCAGAGTTGTTTTGTCAGGTTGTTTGCATGAGCGTCTTACTTGCCTCAGTGTCAAAGAAAGACTTTCTGCTAGTTTACTTGTACATTTTCATAGAGTTATTAACACACAGACTCCTACATTTCTATTTAATAAGATAACTTACTGCTCTGATACTCAGACTGTACATATTCCACTTGTGGGGCGAGAGGTGGATAACTTTACCTCTGCCTAAGTCCAATTCAATGAAGAGGGCTGTATTTTATAGATCAATTGCACACTGGAATTGTCTTCCAGGCAATATGCGTAACAACAAAGGAAAAGCTTGTTTTAAAAGGAAACTTAAACATTATATGCTATACTATTCTTAACTTACATACCGGATTGACTGTGCCATTTTAAATCTGCTGTATTCCTGTTGGATTCTATTTTTTCTTCTTAAAATCATTTTTGTATGCAATACTTTTTGTAAGATGTTTTTTGTATGCTTTATATTGTGATTAATGTATATTATTGTCTGGACCCCATGAAGACTAGCTGTTGTTAAGGTGGCAACTAATGGGGATCTGTATAATAAACAATAAACATTTGAACTCAACACCTCCAGTACTATAACACCCACTCGCTGGCGCTGCCTGTATTCACACAGCTAGCCTGCTACACTGAAATGCATCTCTCACATGTCAAAGTTAGCCTGACACTCAGCCTGAATTTTCATTTCGTTTCACTCCATTATTCAGTCTGAAAGCCCTCTCAGTGCAGCAGTTTTCTGAGGTGGGGGCGTGGCCAAAGTTGGACTCTTTGGCTATTGGTTCATACTCGATTATCCCGATCCCGATTCGTCGTACAGATTTTCAACCGAGAAACCCCCACCTTCGACACCGTCACCAGACCCTGAATGCGAGGCAAGCGATTCAGAAGGTGGAGCCAGGCTATGTCAAAATGTTTTAACAACTTTACATTTGTGTTGTCTAGTCATGAGAACACAGTAGGCTAATGTACAGATAAAACAGCTGCCTGTAAGGGGTTGTGTTTATGTGTTATTTGTTAACCATTTAGGCCTTACTTTATTGTACAACGGAAAGAAAAAATTGCCGATCTACAAGGCGCAAGGCGACGCGTTGTGGGCTTGTAGATAG
The DNA here is from genome assembly GCF_963454915.1 of Gymnoscopelus microlampas. NCBI lineage: Eukaryota > Metazoa > Chordata > Actinopteri > Myctophiformes > Myctophidae > Gymnoscopelus > Gymnoscopelus microlampas. The sequence goes on along the minus strand of NC_139945.1, from coordinate 22,883,706 downwards.
GCTCTTTTATTTAAACATTTCAGAAAATGTTTGCTTTAAGGAACACATTTTGTACCTTTAAATTACAGTTTTAATTCTGTGTTAGTGCTATCCATTCATTTTAGCTTTTATTTGATGTAAAGCATTTTGTAAAACAAAAAACACCCTGTTACGTTTATCTAGGTATAATTATAATGCTATAACAATTTAAGTACAATGTTTTTCATTGATTGTGTAGGAAATTATAAAATACTAATGATCACATTATCAATACTCAGTTTAAATGTAGTAAATCTGAGCAGAACCTAAAATAACTTTTGAACAATCATTTTTTTACAGCATTTGAACCACTAGGTCAGAACTATAATGTACTTCCTGGCTGAGTCTGAACTTCCTGGCCGAGTCTGAACAGTCACAACCCCACTTAGAGCATTGTGTGTGTGTGTGTGTGTGTGTGTGTGTGTGTGTGTGTGTGTGTGTGTGTGTGTGTGTGTGTGTGTGTGTGTGTGTGTGTATGTGGCGTTCCTTACCAAGGTTAAGTACCAACGTCTTAAGGATGCTATCATACAGCTTGGTTACAAATGTAAACTGCTTGTGTTCATATTTGGAAGCCTCGGTAATGTCCATAAATCAGTTGTGAGAGGCCTGCAGATTGCAGGAATGCCCAAGCCAAAAGCTAAGGCATTGGCAAAATTCTGTTCAATGTCTGTGATAATTGTCAGTCACCATATATGGAGGAGGCAATGCTTCCTGTACCCGTGATCTGTATTCTGAAATACTTGTCGTTGAGTTTTCCAAGTTTGTGCATCTACTATTGTTTGTGTTCAAGAATTTATTGTTAAAATGTGAACGCAAATAAAGATGTTAAATGTGTGTGTGTGTGTGTGTGTGTGTGTGTGTGTGTGTGTGTGTGTGTGTGTGTGTGTGTGTGTGTGTGTGTGTGTGTGTGTGTGTGTGTGTGTGTGTGTGTGCGTGCGTGCGTGCGTGCGTGCGTGCGTGCGCGCGCGCGCGCACGTGCGTTTGAAACTCTTAACTGGAACGTTTCTTCACCTCTCAGTTTTATAGAGTACAGTTTGTCTTATCAAACATGCTGTACATAACAAACATATCAGACAGTCAGACATGCATTTCCCAAAAAGGAAGTGCATGTGTTTAATTCAGTCTGACCAGAAGAAGGGATAAGACATATCGCCACCAGCCATAAAAATTAATGACCAGAGAGGTGATATCAAAAGCAGAGGCATGGAGCCCCCCCCCCCCCCCCCCCCGCCAAGCAAATCTAAACCCTGTTCATCGCACTATGGCAACAAGAATGATTTTCAAGTTGAAACGCATCCTATCGTGACTTGTAGTTAGCTTGAAAATCTGCTCTTGTGCAAGCTAAACCGTCACACTATAGAGAGTATACATTTTCGTGTGAGTCAGGTGTGGTTTTGGAACAAAGCCAAATGGCATTAGTAAACCCGAGTGGATAAAACCTCCATTACTCTGGAGGAAGAAGCTACAGGGAGTTCACTAACACACCTCTGAGAACACTTAGCAGATTACTGTCTAAACCCATCACACTGCAGTGGACATAATGCAATATGAACTGCAGCACTCCATTTATTAGTGTGGTTTATCCACTTTTATATACAGGTATCTATCTGCCCCTCTATCTAATCCAGGGGTCTTCTACGTTGTTCAGGTCAAGGACCCCTTAGCTGAGAGAGAGAAGAAGCAGGGACCCCCCACTACACATTGTAAACGATTGTGTTGATTAAACTTTTAAATAAATAGCCGACCTACAAGCTCACAACCTGTCGCCCAAGACAAAAAATAATAAAGACATGCCATCTCTGTCATGTCGACGCACCACCTGAAGCTCGGAGACATGGACATCACCATTGATAATACTGTGGTGACGTCAACTCGGACTGCGAAGAATCTGGGTGTGACCCTGGATGATCAACTGTCGTTCTCGGCAAACATCGCATCAGTGACACGGTCCTGCAGATTCCTCCCCTACAACATCAGGAGGATTCGGGTGCATTTCTCCTTTCCGACATGTCGCCTTTCCGACGTTGACTAACCCTATACCAAACCCAAACCCTAACCTTAACCGCACGTGGAAGCCACTAGTCGGAGTGGTGAGATGTCGGAATGGAAGGAGCACCCCGGAGGATTCGATCCCTTCCTCACAGAGAAGGCAGCCCAGGTGCTCATCCAGGCTATTGTCATCTCCCGCCTGGACCACTGCAACTCCCTCCTTGCTGGTGCTCCGGCATCTGCCATCAGACCTCTGGAGCTTGTTCAGAAAGCGCGGCTCGTCTGGTGTTCAACCGCCCCAAGTTCTTCCACACGACTATCCTTCTCCGTTCTCTAAACTGGCTCCCCGTAGCGGCTCGCATCCAGTTTAAAACCCTGGTGCTAGCCTATAGGGCAGTGAAAGGAACAGCTCCTTCTTACCTCCGGGCTATGGTCGATGCTTACACCCCTGCCCGACCACTTCGGTCGGCCACCTCGGGGCGACTGATTGCCTCGTCGCTCAAGGGTCCTTCTGGTCGATCTACACGGTGTAGTGGGGTGAGGGACAGGGTGAGAGGCATGGTGATAGGGGCCTCCTACATTCCCTCTCGTTGGCTCCAACCGCTGCCAATCTAAGGACTGCAGAGAGGCTACACCCACCTGGGCCAGGTGGAAATCAAGAGAGGAGAAATGTTTGATGGCAGTGTGTGTGTAGATCAGGAGGAGAGCAGGAGTGCTCTACGGACGGAGAGAACATAGTTTATTTCCCAGAGAGGGACAGAGACTTTTAGTTGTTTTTTTCCTGAGCTGTTTTATTTAATAAACGCCCTGGCCACTTGCCAGTGGGGAATTCCACAACCTGTGTTTGTGCATGTCATTACACCCACAAACACTCTCTGACACATCCCGAGCCTGTTACACTGGTGGAGAATACGGGTAGAGAGCAGGTGTGTAGTGACAGCACAATAGTTCGACAGAATGGAAGCGCTGTTGCAGGAGTTGGTGAGGATCTCTGGAGAGCAGCAAGTCATGTCCCGGGAGATGCTTGCTGAACAACAGAGGCAAAATGTCCTCCTCCATGCTGAGGTCCAGAAGATGATGAGCACAGCAACAACGGCCCCTCCAGCTGCTCAGCCCGCCCCAAAGCAGCCCTACCAGCCTAACCCCAGTCGGTTCCTTCCGAAGATGACGGACAGCGATGACGTGGAGGCCTATTTGGTGTCCTTTGAACGGACTGCCACACGAGAGGCCTGGCCGGAGGATGCGTGGGCGGACCTGGTAGGCCCATTCCTCACCGGGCCTGCACAGCAGGCTTTCCTAGACCTTACCCCGGAACAAGCAAAAGACTATAAAGTTCTAAAGAAGGAAATATTGGCCAGGTATGGCTTCAGTCTCCACGCTAGAGCCCAGAGGTTCCACGAGTGGAGATACAACACCGAGGCATCGCCCAGAGCCCAGCTGCACGACCTCGCCAGGCTGGCTAGGGCCTGGCTCACCCATGAGGCAGAGAAGTTGAGCTTCCTGGAAAGAGTGGTCATGGATAAGTTCATCAGAGCGCTGCCCTACGACGCGAAGAAAATGGTGAGCCATGGAAATCCTGTGACTATTGATGAACTTGCGAACCTGGTTGAAAGTCATCAAGTCACAGCGGGAATGTTGAAAGCAGGTAGGATGGACCGCCCCGAAAGCTCCCGGCCAAAGAGAGCCACAGAGAAGCCCGCCCCAGAAGGAAGGGGGCCGCAACAAGGAGAAGATGTGGTACGACGCAAACGTCAACCGTTTGTGACAGAAGGAGGTGCTTTGAATGTGGGGAGATCGGCCATCTCGCCTGGGATTGCCCCTCTAGGGATGAAGAGATGCCCACAGAGGTGTCCTCCGGGAGGCCTTGCCACATGCAATACTCCTGCTGGGTGAGGGATGAAAATTCTTTTCGCCTGGTTCCAGTCCAGGGCCGCTGCACCATGAGAGTGGGTGTGGTCCCCCATCTTCCTGTACCGGTCCTAATAGGCCATGACTGTCCCTTGTATTCAAAGCTGAGAGAGAGGAAGAAGGTGAGTGGGAAAAAACACTTTTGTCCAGCAAAATCAAACTGCAAAACTAAGTTAACCCCCTCCCAGCCTTCTTCCCCAAAGGACCGAACCAAGCTCGGCTGTGTCGCCCCAGTTGGGGATGAAAGCAGCTCAGCAGAGCCGACGTCGGATGATGACTTAGAGAACCCTTTCCGTGCCTTCCCAGCTAGCCATAGCTCAGATGAGGCCGAGGGTGGAGAGTTACTGCTGCCAAGTCTCAGGGGACAATTTGGTACAGCTCAGCTGGAAGACCCAAACCTGATGCACGCTCGCAGCAATGTCACAGAGATCGAGGGGAAAGAAGCCCCTGGGGTGAGTGAACTGACATATCCCCGATTTATGATAAAAAATAAACTGCTGTATTACGGGCGCCAGGTTAACGGTCAGATCCAAGAACTATTGGTGGTGCCTAGACCGTATGTCCCCACTGTTTTGCACCTAGCTCACAGTCATGTCCTAGGCGCCCATCTACGGGTGGAGAAGACGAAGGAGGGGATTGCAAAGAGATTCCATTGGCCTGGTATGGTAAGAGCAGTAGAAGACTACTGCCGCACTTGCCCTGAATGCCAGAGGGTGGCGCCAAAGCCTCATTTCCGAAATCCCCTGGTTCCCCTCCCCATTATTGATGTCCCCTTTGAAAGGATTGGGATGGACCTTGTGGGGCCCTTGGTCAAATCCACAAAGGGGTACAGGTATATTCTGGTTATTGTTGATTATGCCACCAGGTATCCAGAGGCCATCCCACTGAGGACGATGGCGTCCAAAGGGATTGCTCGAGAACTGTTCCAACTGTTCAGCCGAGTGGGAATTTCCAAAGAGATCCTGACGGACCAGGGGACCCCCTTCATGTCGAAAATCATGAAAGATCTGTGCAAGCTGCTTCAGGTAAAACAACTCCGCACCTCTGTTTACCATCCGCAGACCGATGGCCTAGTGGAAAGGTTTAATAAAACATTGAAGGACATGTTAAAGAGGGTTATGGACAGAGATGGCAAGAACTGGGACCAGCTGCTACCCTTACTAATGTTTTCAATCAGAGAAGTCCCTCAGGCCTCCACAGGATTCAGCCCATTTGAACTCCTGTATGGGAGGACGCCCCGTGGCTTGCTGGACATTGCTAAGGAGACGTGGGAAGAGCAACCCAGCCCCCACCGCAGTCTGGTGGAACATGTAGAGACACTGAGGGACCGTATGAAGGTGTTGTGGCCGATGGTGAGAGAACACATGGCTCAAGCGCAAGAAGCACAGAGTAAGGTCTACAACAGAGGGGCACAAACCAGAGAATTCCAGGTGGGCGAAAAGGTGCTGGTGCTGGTGCCCACCACAGAGCACAAGTTTCTAGCCACCTGGCAAGGACCATATGAGGTCATAGAAAAGGTGGGGCCAGTGAACTATAAAGTCAGCCAGCCTGGCCGTCGAAAGAAGGCACAAATTTATCATGTGAATTTGTTAAAGAAGTGGCATGCTAGAGAAGCTTTAATGTCTGTGTCCCCGCAAATGTCTTTGACCCCCCCTGCAGGAAGTGCGGTCGAAGAGGTGACCTATGGCCCAGGACTCTCTAAAACCCAGACCCAACAAATGAAAGAGTTGGTACAACAAAACACAGATGTCTTCTCCTCTAAACCAGGCCGTACTAACGCCATAAAACACCATAGCTGGACAGATCCCGGCAAAAAGGTAAAAATTAGGCCCTACAGAATCCCAGAAGCCAGACGGGCTGTTATTGAGGAGGAGGTCCAGAAGATGTTGAAGTTGGGCGTCATAGAGGAGTCATTCAGTGAGTGGGCCAGCCCGGTGGTCCTGGTACCCAAGCCTGATTCCACGAAAAGGTTTTGCAATGATTTTAGGAAATTAAATGACATTTCAAAGTTTGATGCATATCCTATGCCCAGGGTAGATGAACTCATCGACCGCCTTGGAGATGCCCGGTACATCAGCACTCTGGACCTCACCAAAGGGTACTGGCAGGTGCCCCTGGCAGCAGACTCAAAGGAGAAGACAGCGTTCACAGCACCCTCTGGACTCTACCACTACACCGTTCTGCCTTTTGGTCTGCACGGGGCCCCTGCCACGTTCCAGAGACTGATGGACAGAGTTCTGAAACCCCACCGTGAGTATGCCGCAGCGTATTTGGATGATGTGGTCATACAGAGCATGACCTGGGAGGACCATCTCCTACGGCTCAGAGCAGTGGTGGAGGCCCTTCGTCAAGCCGGCCTAACAGCCAACCCAAAAAAGTGTAAGCTGGGCCTGGAAGACGCAGAGTACCTTGGTTTCACAATAGGACGAGGGAATGTGAAACCACAGGAACGCAAAGTCCAGGCAATCCAAGAGTGGCCCCGACCAGTGAACAAGGCCCAGGTAAAAAGTTTCTTGGGTCTTGCATCGTATTATTCTCGCTTTATTTTTAATTACTCCACAATAGCTGCCCCCCTGTCAGACCTGACGAAGAAGGCCCTGCCTCACATGGTGACTTGGATGGAGGAAACAGAAAGGTCCTTTCAACGCCTGAAGGAGGCCCTCTGCACACAGCCAGTCCTGATGACCCCAGATTTCAGCAAGGAGTTTGTTGTGCAGACGGATGCCTCTGAGGTGGGGGTCGGGGCAGTGCTTGCACAAGAGTTTCAAGGTGAGGAGCACCCCATACTCTATATCAGCAGGAAACTGGACCCCCGGGAAAAGGCATATGCCACGGTGGAAAAAGAAGGTCTGGCGATTAAGTGGGCACTAGACCACCTCCAATACTACCTCCTGGGACGCCGATTCACGCTGGTAACTGACCATGCGCCCCTCGTATGGATGGCAAAGAAAAAGGACACGAACGCCAGGGTAGCTAGATGGTTTCTCACCCTACAAGATTTTGACTTTTCTGTCATTCACAGGTCTGGAGCCAAGCATGGTAATGCGGATGCCCTGCCCTCTGGACATCGGTCGCCCCTCCGACTGGGCGCACACTGGGAGGGGGGGTGTGTAGTGGGGTGAGGGACAGGGTGAGAGGCATGGTGATAGGGGCCTCCTACATTCCCTCTCGTTGGCTCCAACCGCTGCCAATCTAAGGACTGCAGAGAGGCTACACCCACCTGGGCCAGGTGGAAATCAAGAGAGGAGAAATGTTTGATGGCAGTGTGTGTGTAGATCAGGAGGAGAGCAGGAGTGCTCTACGGACGGAGAGAACATAGTTTATTTCCCAGAGAGGGACAGAGACTTTTAGTTGTTTTTTTCCTGAGCTGTTTTATTTAATAAACGCCCTGGCCACTTGCCAGTGGGGAATTCCACAACCTGTGTTTGTGCATGTCATTACACCCACAAACACTCTCTGACACAGCCCGAGCCTGTTACAACGGTCACAACTTTTTTCTGTTCTGGCCCCACAGTGGTGGAATGAACTCCCCACTGATGTCAAGACAGCAGAGTCACTGCCCATCTTTCGCCACAGGCTGAAAACCCACCTTGCCTACTTGTTGTTAACTAGTTGTACGAACTCTTGTTTTATTGTTTTATTGGATCTTGTTTATTCAATACACTTATTTGTTTTAGCTCTTGCTCATTTGATTTTCCTATTTTGTCTCATCTGTTAATGAAAGTAGGTAGCTGATATATTGCACTTTTACCTTAGCGCTAGGTATACTCTTGGTTGCTTGTTTTAGGAAGAGAATGCACTTAATGCTTCTGGTGATTAGTAGTTTCGTTCCCTACCTATGTTGAATGCACTTATTGTAAGTCGCTTTGGATAAAAGCGTTTGCTAAATGACTGTAATGTAATGTAATAATGTAATCTCTGGTTTACTTTCCGTATCTGCGCGACATAGGTGACCGCCTTTTTAGGAGACCGGAAGCAGGTTTGAGTCTATTATTTCTAATGGAAGAGTTTAAAAAAATCCTGGGTTCCTATGGGAGAGTGAACGTGAACACAGCTTCTGAACCATTCTTTAGCCCCATGGTCACTGAACTAAATATTGGACCTAATCGTAACAAGCCACGGATTCTTCACAAGATATTCAGAGAGACAAATCAGGGGAAAATCTACTTTATTATCAACATTTCTCTGTCCCAGCAAAACACTCTCGCGGGATCTAGCACCAGTAAACATAGGACGTTCACGAGATCAGATGGCGCATACTTAGGAGACCATTTGTAGGATTTGTGTACCATTTCGCCTCTAGTGGCTCCAGATTGTCCAGTGTCCTTACCTTAGCATAGAGATGTATTGTCCAGTGTCCTTACCTTAGCATAGAGATGTATTGTCCAGTGTCCTTACCTTAGCATAGAGATGTATTGTCCAGTGTCCTTACCTTAGCATAGAGATGTATTGTCCAATGTCCTTACCGTAGCATACAGATGTACAGTATTGTTCAGTGTCCTTACCGTAGCAAACAGATGTATTGTCCAGTGTCCTTACCGTAGCATACAGATGTATTGTCCAGTGTCCTCTACAGCAGCAGGCTGGAGCCAAAGTCTCTCTCTCTCCTTACAGAGGTGCTGGCTGGAGCTGCTGGCAACACAATGTCACAATAGGATTAAGTCGGATTACAATTGCGGCAAATAAATTTGATTAAAACAGTCTGATTAGATTAAAACAACTCTAAAAAAATCACTTCATATCCATTCTGAAATAATTAACCACATAGCCCCTAGCGTCACCTATACTGGGGTGAACATTCAGGGAAACTAGTTGATCTAAAAGCTCTTGCTTCTCCACATTTAGTTCTGATTCTGGGGACATAAAGCAGACCTGTCCCAGATGACCTGAGAGGTCTGGACGGCTCATGATGTAGCACAAGATCAGAAAGGTATTTTGGCCCTAAACCATTCAATGCTTATTTGAAATCAATTCTCTGGCAGACAAGCAGCCAGTGTAAAGATCTAAGAGCTGGAGGGATGTGCTCCACTATCTTGGCATTAGTAAGGAATCGAGCAGCAGTGTTCTGAATCAACTGCAGACGTCTGATAGATTTTTTTTAGGGAGACCTGTAAAGACACCGTTACAGTAGTCAAGTCTACTGATGATGAATGCATGGGCAAGTTTTTCTAAATCCTTTAATCATTGATATATTCTTAAAGCTGACTTTGCAATTGTGTTCTTTGTAATATTCAGATCTGAGTGACTCCACGACTACACCAAGATGTTTGGCTTGGGTTGTGGTTTTAAAACATTACCGATTGAAACTAAGAGCTGACTTTTAATAGTTCTTCCTTGGCTCCAAAAACAATCACTTCAGTTTTGTCTTTGTTTAATGGAGGAAAATAATCGTTGATTTGTTCAATGCAATTTCTCAGTGTTTGTAGTGGACCATACCATAACGTCACCTGGTGAAGTTGTGTGTGAACTCTGCATGTCATTTTTGTCTGCTCAGATGTGTAATTACCTACAGTACAGTACAGACACAAAGTCTGTAGTCCCTGTCCTTTATAATTCAAGCCAGTTTAGTACTGTGACAGAAAGTCCCACCCTATTTTTCAGTCTGTCTAGTAATATGTTGTGGTCGACGTGTCAAATGCAGCTCTCAGGTATAGTTTATATACAGTACATATAGTTTGAACATGTGCCACTGTCTGACTGTGTTTAAGTTGATGTATAAGTTAGGTCAAAATCCTAATCCTGTTTAGTGCTAATAAGTTGTTGAAATAATGCCCAAAATAGGGATGCCAACAATCTTATATGATTTAATTTGAATTGAAATAAAAAAATGTTGCCCCTCTGGCGGCCCCCACTTTGAAAACCACTGACCTAATAGTACTCAGCCAAAGACACGTCAACTGCATTAGGTTCATTATTATGACAAATGGTTATAGTTACATTTGGTGGAAAATTATTGACTCTGAGGATGGTCTCCAAATGAACCTACAGTAAGTAGAATGCAAGCAGTGCAGGCAGTGCAATAAAAACACACATATCATCTATAAAAATGAAACCATAGCACAAAACCAAAACATAATTCAAAAATAGCCTGCACAGCACTGGGGAAAGCTGTTATCAATGACGCAACGCACCCACTATACAATCAATAGGACTTTATGCCATGAAAATAACAGTAGTACTATACCATGGTTAAAAAATGTTGCTTTGTTTTTTTGCTTTTTATCCCTTTTTCTCCCCAATTTAGTCATTATGCCAATTAATTCCTCCCCACACACATTTCTTTGTGTTGTCACTGCTAATGTATCCTCCTGGCTCACCTGCCAGTGAGGAGCCCCCACCAGGAGGACGCAGTAGAGCCTTCGTCCTACTCCTCCCGCCCAACACTCCCTGCTGACAGGTGCCGCCCTAGCCTGTAGGAGTACGTGCAATGACCAATATCACCCTCCCCTCCCGTCTTCCCTCCCCCCAAACACAAGCCAATTGTGTTCGTATAGACGCCCGACAAAGCCGGCTGCGCCACGGTGGGTTCCTAGACTCTGCACTGGTGAGCAGGTACTTTAGCACTGTGCCACCCGAGCGCCTTGACCTTTGCATTTTTCCGTTTTTATTTTGAAGCACACTGAGCCTGTGCTTGTCGTATGTGCCACTTATTATAAACACAGTTTATTAAAATAACATTTCTGGTAAAACAAAACAAAACAAAAATTGCCATTACCCTGTAATCACCAGTCTATACTTTAACAGGTTATTACTGTACATACATGTTATCCATATATTACTTGGCAATGTGAAGTTATTAAAGAAAACGTAAAGGCCTGTGTTTTAACCCATTTAAATCCGGGAACGCATCCATGTCATTTTAGATTTGAGTATTATTTGACTATTATTTTATACTTTGGCTATTCATGAATAGCAGATTTACAAGCTCATAGCACGGAACTCGGTGCCGTGAGCTTGTAGAATCTACAACAAATCTTTGACTATATAATTTTTAAGGCGAACATTTGTAACTCAAATCTCTGCTTCTGGGGGTCCCTGGAACTATTTATTTTGAGATGGGGGTCGGCAACCAAATACATATCATTTTGGGGGTCCTTGACATGAAAAAGTTTGAGAACCACCGATATAGAAACATACGTTTTTCAGAAACCTGTTAGGATTTAGAAGACATTTGTAGATGCGTTCCCGGATTGAATGGGTTAAGAGGGTTACCAAAAATGACCGTCCGACATACCTGTATCCGATTGGCTGCTCCAGGTCCTGGCCATTAGGAATGCGGTACCAGAAGAGGTTGAGGCCGGCGCTCTGGGAGGAGGTGTAGTTGTAAACGGTGGGATGAGAGAAAAGAGGACAGGACAACCAGCCCACCTCCCCCTCCAACACCTTCACTGCACCCTCCTCCACCTCGCCCCAGTCATAACACATAGGACCTGGAGAGAGAGAGAGAGAGAGAGAGAGAGAGAGCCCTATTAACCAACAGAGTATTAAGTGGCGGTTGGGTGGGCCGTGCGCATTTTCAGAGCATGTTTATTTTAATGATCAATCACATATGCATTGCGTCGCGTTGTGAGCTTATCGATCGGCTATTTTCAGCGAAAGCTTTCCCCACAATACGGATGCTGGGGTTTAAGTGGTTAAGTTCCTATTTATCGGTATCACAATGAAATACATTTTTTCAAGGTTTTTTTTCATCGGCCTGCTGGTGGCGCTATAAAAGGCAGATGTGAAAAATGCATGGCTGAGGTTTTTCCTTGGCCTCTACGGAGTGTGTGTGCAAAGTTTCACACAGATCGGTGCAGTTATAAGTAAAAGCGCGAATCGGTCTGTTATAGCGCCACCGTGAGGCTGATTTAAAAAAATTATATATAACAGGCCGATCTGAAGAATTGGGGGTTGAGGTTCTGCTCTGGCATCCAGACACACACGCATCCAGACACACACACACACACACACACACACACACACACACACACACACACACACACACACACACACAAAACATAGTCTCGGCCACAACTTCGGCCTGGCGGACACAAAGAGGGAGAGAGGGGGTGGGGAGGGAGAGAAAGAAAGAAAGGGATGTTAAAGAGAGAGAGGAAAAGAGGAGGAGATGAGAAGAGAGAAGAGAAAGGAGAGGACAGGACAAAAGAGGAGAAGGGCATACATGGTAACCCAGTGATTTCTCCTGAGATTCTCCCGTATTTTGCCCATCTCTCTCCCTGTTCTCCCGTTTCAATCAAGCCGGTGGATTTTTTAATAAAAAACTGAACTAGCGCATAAAGGACACTACTGGGCATGTTTCTATAGCCTGGCTGAAACCCTATAGTGTACATGCAGTGTAGAAACCAATCCCGCAGTGCTGTGACCCTAACCCTTTCTGGTCAAATCCGAAAGGAGAGTGTACTTCCGGGGGCGCATGCACTGGGTGAACAACTTCCTTTGAAATGAATGGGCAGAGTTTTTTATATAGCTCAATGATTTCAATACTTCCCCGCAAATATTCAGGTTTGTTTCTATTAAAAATAATTGCCGGCATAAAACAAATGTTTTTCATAAAGTAGACTGTTTTTGTTGAATGAACTGAAATGTGGTTGTGAACAGTCAGTGTTGCTTCCTTACTTATTCATTTCGGTCGAACAACCGGGGAATCCCCAACCTTTAAAAACATTTCTGGAACTGGGATGAACTACTTCTTCTTCCTTTGATTTAATATAACCTTTGAATATTGACCTGGTTTATTTAATCTGAGTGTAACTCCGCCTCCTCCCATCAGCCCCGGCAGCCTGTCGGTCATTGATTAAAAGCCTTTATCTCTCTATCAAACACAGCTTAGTAGATGTAACCACTAAAAGCTGGACAGGAGGGGCCATTAGTAGTGCTCTGCCAATTACTGGCAGGCTCGTTAAACATGCTGGACGACGCTTCAAGGATATTACACTTGCATTTCATTAACGGACAGACACACAGACCTGGACGGGTGTAAATCTGTTTTAAAGCTGTTGGAACCGCCGGATGGAGTAGCTGTGCTTTTAGAAACTCATAAATGATCCACATTAAGAGACTTTTACCATATGATCCCAACACCACGAATCAACTAAATACAACATGTTTTCAAGGACAATTGGATTGTTTGTGTAACAGCTGTCCAAACAACACTAACCTTTATAACACACTGCAAGATTAAGGTGTTGCATATTTGAACATTAAAATTGCTAGATTAAGGCGATGAAATTGTTGTAGGTGTCTGAGGCATACTTCTAAGCTATGCAAAATCAGATTTTAGATCAGATATGGCTTTTTTTCTTTGCATCCCTGCCTCTAAAACCACCAGATGACTGACGATTTGGTGTACTGTTGAAGTTAGCAGCCAACTGAGGACTTTTTCTCAAACTAACTCTGATGTACTTATCCTCTGTGCAAAACAACAGAAATCATGGCCCCCTCACGCATTAGAATGTCCTTCTAATGCGTGAGGGGGCCGTGATTTTTTAGCCTTTAAACATGATTATACAACAGCTAGTTCCAACCGCACAATTGCGATTGGCCATGAGGCAATTGGAGCTGTGCTGATAACCACAAAACCACAATACGCCAATGGGTAAATCATCTGTAAAGTATTTATTACAAGTATGTGATTAATTCTGGACCATTCCAGCTGCCATTAAAGTTGCCTATCTCAACAGTAAACAGGGATATAGATTACAGAGTGGGAAAAGCAACACTGTTTAGCTAAATTGAACACTACAAACCCATATTTTTCCCCCAAAAAGATTTAACGAGTGCAGTGCTGTTGTATAAAAGCAATAAAACACTTGAGGTCATGTTTTATGGAGGTTATTGGCACGGCTGTGCAGGTCCACAACACTCTGCTTCGTGTCGTGCCTACGCACCATAAAGCACTCTCCATCTCATGTACTGTATTATGGCTTAATTAATTAAGGAGGCACTAAAAAGTTTAGCATTGGGACACTAAAGTAATGGCTGCTGAAAATGGGGCTTTTTGCAGTTTTATGTGAATAATTATGCAGTTCTGGCATATCAAAAAAAAAAAATTTTGACCGGTGCTGGATCACAAAGACAACTGGAACAATCAATCCATTGTACCTGATGAAGACAGGTCAGGATAGGTCCAAGCGTTGTACTACTCTGTGTAATAAAGTCATATAAGGAGCTTTTAAGACTTTCCTCTTTCTAATAATTAATTATGCTCCATTTTAATCCTCCTTGATTGTAGTGCCACATTCTACACAATTGGCAGTACTACGAACCTGAGGTGAGAGTGCCTTCTCAGTGGGCTGCCCCCTCCCTATGGAACTCACATCAAAAATGCCCCCAACCTCGCCACGTTTAAAACCACACTCAAAACCCACCTTTTCAGACTTGCATTCCCTACCTAATCATAACCCCCTTTAGTTGTTAACCTTTTAACTAGTTTCCTCTAATAAAGTTTTGTTTTTATTCTGTTTCTGTAAAGCGACTTTGAGTACCTAGAAAAGCGCTATAAAAATTGTATGTATTATTACCATCCATTGATCCATTGACCATCTGTTTTCCCTTCTAATGACCTATCTGCACACCACCTTACCACTTATGCCTAAAGCATTTTGCACTATTTAGATTTTTATTTTTAAATGGTTCAAATAGCCGATCTGCAAGCTCACAACGTGTTGGTGTAGATCGGCTATTTTCATTATTTTAAAATGTTTTTCAAAATAGTAAAAAAATGGCAACAAAGTTATCCCTACAAAGTTGTAGGGGTAAGGCGGCGTGCAAGATAGAGCCCCTTGTTTTCAGTTAGTATCCTTTGCTAAGTCCTGTGTATTCACATTGCCTTATATATTCTGTTCATTAATATGTTGTCCCTCCAAAATGTATAAACAAATAAACAAAAAATTAAATGAAAATGTTATTTAACTCAGTGGCTCTAAAAGTGGGTTCCAGGCGGAACCTTCAAGGTTCCTTGAGGGGGTTTCAAATGGACCCTTACAGGTCTTTAACTCTGAGAGTGTACAAATGGAACCAAATGGACCCGTTAAGGGTCCATTTGGTTCCATTTGTACACTCTCAGAGTCCTTGAAATTAAACAAATTTGAGAACCACTGGTTTTGGCCAATTCAGTTTCCACCTACGGTGTGCCACAAGGCTCTATTCAAGGCTCTATTCTCGGCTCAATATTATTCACACTCTTCCGGTGCATTCACACCAGCAGGCAGCAGCGGTGTTCCGCTTCCGCGTTCCAAGTAAGTGGAGAGGTTCTATCACGTCGGGTGGAAACCCGAAACTCCAAAACTGTTACTTTTCAGAATTCAAATTAAAAAATACTGTAGCAAAAGTTGCAGATCTACAAGCTCAAGCTCAAACACGTCGCGTTTCGAGCTTGGGGATCCGCTACTTTTGATGCTTTTTTGTGTGACTGTGCTGTAGTATGATCAAGTAGGGCGTTAACTTACAAAAAAACACAAAAAGTTAGAATATGGAGATAAGAGGTTATGGAGAGGAGCGACCAACCACCTCCTCCTAGATGGAGGAGGTGGGGGTGAGGATGAGGATGGAGGATGGAGAGAGGAGTTGGAGTATCGATGGAGGGGTAGAGGGAATGATAGAGGGAGGTATAGGGGGGGAGGTGGGTGCGGGGGGGAGGTGGGATGATGAATGTTGCAGGAGTTTTTAATAGAAAGACTAATACCGTAGCAGGGAAAATGTGACAGGGCAATTACACACACACACACACACACACACACACACACACACACACACACACACACACACACACACACACACACACACACACACACACACACACACACACACACACACACACACACACACACACACACACAGAGCAGTCGACCTCCATGCTAATTAATCTCCTGTAGACCCTGAAGTCTTCCTCCAAACGTCTCAACATGCAGCTCCTCTACCATGGAGAAGAGCTGCTACACTGCGTTCTACTGGGTTCCAATGTGTTTTACTGTGTTTTATTGTGTTTTACTGGCTTCTAATGTGTTTTACTGGCTTCTAGATGTGTTCCACTAGCTTCTAATGTGTTTCACTGGCTTCTAATGTGTTTCACTGGCTTCTAATGTGTTCTACTGGCTTCTAATGTGTTCTACTGGCTTCTAATGTGTTTCACTGGCTTCTAATGTGTTCTACTGGCTTCTAATGTGTTCTACTGGCTTCTAATGTGTTTCACTGGCTTCTAATGTGTTCTACTGGCTTCTAATGTGTTCTACTGGCTTCTAATGTGTTCCACTGGCTTCAAATGTGTTCCACTAGCTTCTCATGTGTTTTACTGGGTTCTCATGTTTTTTACTGGGTTCTAATGTGTTTTACTGGGTTCTAATGTGTTCTACTGGCTTCTAATGTGTTCTATTAGCTTCTAATGTGTTTCTAGCTTCTAATGTGTTCTACTAGCTTCTCATGTGTTTTACTGGGTTCTCATGTTTTTTACTGGGTTCTAATGTGTTTTACTGGGTTCTAATGTGTTTTACTGGGTTCTAATGTGTTCTACTAGATTCTAATGTGATTTACTGGGTTCTAATGTGTTTTACTGGGTTCTAACGTGTTTTACTGGGTTCTAATGTGTTCCATTGGGTTAAGGGTTCTATTGTGTTTTACTGGGTTCTAATGTGTTCCACTGGGTTCTAATGGCTTCAACTCAGTTCTACTGGGTTCTGATGTGTTCTAATGTGTTCCACTGGGTCCTAATGTGATTCCCACCATAGGGGGAGGGAGCACTTGTTTTGGGAGCACTTGTTTTGGTTCACTCAAGATCCTTACAACAAATGCAGTGCTTTTTATATCACTTGACAACAAGGACCACTGAGTGTCCGTGTGAGTCACTGCTTCTCTAATGTAGCTCACCAGGTAGCAGGCTACACGGTTCCTTCCCCCCCCCCCCCCCCCCCTGGTTAGTAGGCCTATGACTTCCAGGATAATTATCCTGGAGTTGTTGACGAATACAATCGAAGGAGTTCAGAGGTGGAATATACCATGGGAATAACTGAATGGAACTATTTATACAGGAGAGGGATTAGCGAAGCCACATTAACTGCTGGACAAGGGACACTAACCTGGTGTTGCAACAACAACACAGAGTGGCGACCAGCCGACCACACAACAAATGAACTTAATGGCGATTATTACCTTTGATGAGTAGATGTACATATTTCCATCATCAAATAACAGCGATATAAATACACAGAAGCAGTCAACGTGTTTGTATAAGAGTCTGTGCAGAGCTAGATCTTTGAAAAGGCAACCGGAACACTCGCCACAAAACACACCCGCCATCATTTTATCCGCGGACTGCTCACCCCCAGCGGTTCTTGTATTCTTGCATTCGTTTTATTGAGGATAAGATTAGGAATAAGGTTAGGGTAGGGCATAGTTTTACTGAGGTTATGTTTAGTTTTATTGAGGTTATGTTTAGGAATACCTGGTGGCGACCGTTCTGAGGTCGCCGGATTTGATCCGGGGCGAGCGTGTTTTGGGGCAAGCGTTCTTGTATTCCTTGAACAGGCCCAGGCCTCCAAAGGTCAGCCCCCACCCCCCTGGCTCTAGAAAATTGTACCAACTGATGAAAGCATTAATGTTTCTAGCTTATTTGATTTCTAAGGTCTCCTGAAATATCACAATTTTGAGATACTGTAGTAACATTGATTTCACAGAGCGTGTGTACGTATATAAGCAGCACACAATCATGTGTACTTCTTGCAGCTTGTCCTTGAGGTAAACAATCGGTTTGCTTGGGCACTGGTGATGAATACAGAGCATGTAGTGATCAATCTGCATTGGTACAGAGACATGCAGTAGTTGGGAAAAAAATGTGAAATGGTGTGTACTGTACATCCAACCTAAATGGGTTCAGCTGCAGGGTAAAACAAACAAACAAACAATTCCCCTCGCAATTTCATGGCAAGTGATGAGTGGCAATTAAGTCATTTTCATCTCCCAAGGCAGAATGTCTCAAGACAGATTCTGCTAACAGATGAATCTGTAGGTACCACTGCCCCTAAACATGTAGTGTTTAGGTTAGTAGGAATAAACACAGAAGGACCCGGGAGGAAGTGGACTAAGAAAGGAGAGGAGCCAAACCGAGTTCCTGTTTCTACACAAAAAAAGAAGGTGGTGCCCCCAGAGGCAATAACAAAGGAGAAAGGAGAAAATCCCCCTCCTTTTCCCCCTTTTTTTTAACCGGATGGGTTCCCAGATTGCCCAAGGCATAACCTTCTGAAGTTACTTCACAATGCGGAACCTCAATTAAGGTCAGAAAGAGAACATTTGAAGGCCATACCTGTGCCAGTGCAGGTGCTTTCCATGTTGGGGTTTTTGGCCACCAGGGTCCTCAGCTCTGGTATATCACAGCCAACCATTAGCAGAATGATGCCAGCAGTGTTGGCAGCTATCAAGTCCCTTTCCTCTGCCATATATCCAATTTGCGTACAATAATGCTTAGCAAACTAGAGCCGATTTTTTTACGAGATTGCTGGGTTCCCTAATTATGATTGATGAGTTTATACAAAAAGTATTCACGGAAATTGCTCCAGACTGTATGACGGAAGCATTTGAAAATTGTGGGAGGCAACAGTCTGGCTCGCGAGACTAGGGGTTCAGTGTCTTGCTCAAGGACACTTCAACACTGACCCAGGGGGAGCGTTCCAATTCCCAAGCGGACACTCTACGTCTTGAGCCTCTGTCCTGCTGTGTGTCAGTCAGGTGGATTAATGTACCACTGGGTGCAGTTCTGGTGCAGTTCTGCTCTCCCAGTGCCAATCAGTGATGTGGAACCACTACTGACCGCTAACAACCCCCCAGTCACACCTGTCACTCACCTGATTGGTCAGTGGACTGACTGACGGCGAGGCTGGTCCCGCCCACCAGCACGGACAGACACAGGACAATGATCCGGAGAGTCCTGGAGGGGGGGAGAGAGAGAGAGAGAGAGAGAGAGAGAGAGAGAGAGAGAGAGAGAGAGAGAGATGTAAATATGTTTTTCCTGATATTCCAAAAAGTGAAACACCTTAATTGTTCAAAAGTCGACAAATAGACAGTAGACAGAAAGACAGACAGACAGACACACAGACACACAGACAGTTACTGTAACAGAAAAACTGATTCTGAATCTTTATCAATTGAATACAGGAAATAGACTAGAGGCAGATAGAAAGAGATGGATAGAGGAGATAGATAGAGGAAGAGATAGATAGAGGAGATAGATGGAGGGAGAGAAATCATTATTGTCCATCCATCTCTAATCCAGTCATAACTCCAATATTCATTCTATCTGTATTGATTTCACACTTATTCATTGTGTGTGTGTGTGTGTGTGTGTGTGTGTGTGTGTGTGTGTGTGTGTGTGTGTGTGTGTGTGTGTGTGTGTGTGTGTGTGTGTGTGTGTGTGTGTGTGTGTGTGTGTGTGTGTAAATAAACAGCAGAGAACGTGGAATGGATGGACGTACAGTCAGAGATGAACAGGCAGACAGACAGACAGATGGCACAGATGGATGGTGTTTATGTAATATGGTAGAAAGAGAGAAAGATGGACGGATGTGAAGATGAGATGTAAGAAGAGAAGAAAAAGGATTGAGAGGAGAGGGGATAGGAGAGGGAGAGAAGAGAAGAGAAGAGAAGAGAAGAGAAGAGAAGAGAAGAGAAGAGAAGAGAAGAGAAGAGAAGAGAGAAGAACCTTTATTGTTGCTGTTGGGCATAAACCTTGTATCTCTATTTTAAATTGTATGTATTTTTGTAAATGAATGCCCTCCTTAAGCTACAGCTACAGTCTCACACAAAAATAAAATAAAATAGTTGATCTACAAGCTCACAACGCGTCGTATTGCGACGTGTTGTGTATGTCTGCTATTTTGGCAATTTGTTTTATTTGAATCCTGAAAAGCTACAGTTTTGGACATACTGTACAAGGTTTCCACCCGACAGCGACGATATCAAACTGATGGTTTAGTTTCACGGCTGAGAGAGACAGACAGACTCTGTGTGTGTGTGTGTGTGTGTGTGTGTGTGTGTGTGTGTGTGTGTGTGTGTGTGTGTGTGTGTGTGTGTGTGTGTGTGTGTGTGTGTGTGTGTGTGTGGGTGGGTGGGTGGGTGGGTGGGTGGGTGCGTGCGTGCGTGCGTGCGTGCGTGCGTGCGTGCGTGCGTGTGTGTGTTTGTTTTGTGGATCCCAGGTGGGGCATACAGTACAGAGCCTCAATAACAACATCAATCACATCGTTTTACAACCACAGCAAGCTGACACATGCACACACACACACACACACACACACACACACACACACAGTCACAGCTGGTGACTTCACGCTGCCGAACTGTGCCTGGCAAGCTGTCCCACCCCGCCCTCTGTGTGTGTGTGTGTGTGTGTGTGTGTGTGTGTGTGTGTGTGTGTGTGTGTGTGTGTGTGTGTGTGTGTGTGTGTGTGTGTGTGTGTGTGTGTGTGTGTGTGTGTGTGTGTGCGCGCGCTTGATTGGATGAAACTATCGTCCTATCTGCTTAGCTCAGCTCCATGCTGACAGGATCATGCAGTATGATAACCTACAGAACACCTCCTCTGTAGGCCAGTCACCATCATCAACATTTTTAGTTGAGATTAATTGTCGTACAAATATTAGCAATTTCCTAGTGTGTTTGTGGCATTGTTGTTGTGGCTCCAAGGCAAACTGTTTTACACTATATCTACTGGCTTGAACCCCACTGATGAGGCCACATTCTTTGGGGTCTGATGGGGTAAACAAAGTATTGACATGTTCCTACAGATGTCTCTAGTAAACACAGGGTGGTAAAATGACATTCCTGTCATTGACTGTTTAAATGCGATTTGTTGTTTTTTTGACAGGCTGTGCTGAATTGAACACAGAAGCGTGTTCCTGATCTGCTGCTGGGTGCTGATCGGGAACGTGCTTCCTTTTAAATTCTGCACAGGCTGTTTACTAGCAGCTCATCAACCTCCTTCTGACAGAGACTGTTAACTAGCAGCCAAGGTCACATCACAACATGATGCGTTGTGAGCTTGTAGATAGGTAATTTTCGCTATTTGTCATACAGCGAATTATATCGGGTTTAATCGGTTAAACTGTGTTTGAGGGGGGGCACCCGGTAACTGAGTGGTTAGGGTGCTGATGCCTGACAGCCAGTCCCCTGGTTCCATTCCTGTGCCAGGCGGACCATTTGCTGTGTGTCACCACTCCCTGATCTCTCTCCCTGTTCCCTGTCTATGTCCAACTGTGCTTATTAATAAAGGATCAGAAAAGCCCCCGAAAAGATACCTTTAAAAATGTGTTTGACAGTTTATGTACACGTGGCTAATGACAAGTTTTCCAAAGTATAAGGAGTCCGTGCCAATGCTGATCACTGCTGTGTGCACCACTGGCTTTAGTTTAAATGTATGCTATATTGCTGTCAATAGTTTATTGCTTATTTGCACACCAGACTGCAGTTGAAGTACAGCTTTCATTGATTTCTTTTCATTGTTGTTTTATATTGTTTTAAATTCAGGGACTGGCATCATAACTATGTTGTGTTGTTGTCTTGCCCAGCATGTTGTGTTGTTGTCTTGCTCAGCAGTACAATGGCAATAACGTTTCTTATCTATCTTCTTATTTTATCTTGGCTCTCTCTCTCTCTCTCTCTCTATCTCTCATAATATATCCAAACACTCACATAATATAGACTCCACAGCAACCATTCATTAATGCTGTCAGTGTCTACAGTACAATGCCAGAGAAAGAAAAGGAGAAAAGAAAGCTGTTTTGACAATTCAGGACCATGGACAGTGTCCATGGTCAATCAATTTAACACTGCACCTCATCACAACACGATGCAACTTCACCAGAGCATAACGTCAACTATAAAAATAATGCCTACATGCATTTTGCTAAAGGACTGTAAGGAATATAATAATAATACTTTAGACTGCCTCAGTGATCTTGACTTTATCAGAGCCCGGCCCAAATTATGGGGGTCATTATTTTGACTTTTTTGACGACCTCTGTATCTGTAATTATGTAGCTGAGGTGTCCTGGTTTCTAACCACTTTCAACCCGATATCCCTTTTTGGGTATGTAAAACATTTTCAACAGGTTTTAAAAAATGTCAAAGTGTTTGAAAAACAAGCTCACAATGCATCGTGATGTGACGCGAGCTTGTAGCATTTTTGATTTTTTTTTGATTGATTGATCTATAATGCTATAATGACAAGCCTAGCATGGGGATGCATAATTGCCGATGTCGAAGTCAAACTAATAGCCGGGTCAGCTGGGCTCTACTTAAAACCTTTATTCTGCTATCTGGGAACTGGGAACCCATCGACAATAAAAAGGATTTTTTTCCCCAGTGGTGCTCCTTTGTTTTCATTCCTAAGAAGTAAGAACAACAACTCTTGTAATGGGAGTTGCCGACAATTTCAGCTGCGGAACTCTGAATCTTGACAGATTACTACCATTCAAACTCAAACATCTCTGTTATGATCTCTCAGGATCTGGCGTTGCTGTCATGCAGTGTTTTTTCTATTGGAAATTCATCCAGGTAATTCAGTGTTTAGAATGAGATGATGCAAGCAAACAGTGGGAGACATTCAGAAGCAGTTTTGAAAAGACTCCCAAGAATAATGAAGTGAAAGGAAATAGTGTCAGGCTATTCAAAAAACTGTTAGTGTTACACCAAATTTGCGGACTATTATGTGTCTAATATTGTTATGCATTAAAACAGCACAATTCCCTGCATCAACGGACAAAAGTAAATCATTTGACACCTCAAGGAGAGCTGACTCAAAAAAACCTAAAGCCCTAAAGCACTGAATCCAAAAACCTGACTGCTTAAAGGTGTCCCACCACTTCTCTCTGATTTAATGTCTGTTGTGTTCTGTCAGCAGAACTGCTAAACTGGAAGGAGAGTTAATCTTTTTCCAAAATGAAACAAATAGGGCTGCAACCATTGACTATTTTCTTAGCAATTATTCTATCAATTACTTTTTTAATTGATCGAATAACTGAGAAGTGTGTTTAAAACAAAACAAAAATAGTCAACTAACCACTTTATTTTATTGTATACTTTGTCACACAACGGTGTCATCATTTGTTTTTACAACTTTTCACGTATAATGACAAGCCCAAAATAGGGATCGAATATAAATCAATTTTATTGAGTGCGAGAGAGAGAGAAAGCACCAGTGGAGCTGTTACATAGATTTATGCAGGCAACAGGGCAGACACAGGGGACCAATTCAATATTTTTACTGACTACTGGGAGAACAGAAATAGATAGAATCACAAAATAGGTCCATACGACTGCATTCCAGAGCCATGTCTTTGGTTTGTCGTCACCAAAGCTTGGGAACGTTCTGTCCAGTAACTTGATGAATCATTTGATTTTAACGGACACTCCCAGTTAAATATTAACCACTTCCAACCTGGCATCCCTAATTTTGGGCATGTATTTACAGACCAAAAACAAACAAGTCAAACCGAGTCAAACAAAATGTAATGCCTCAATTCTTTCAAGTGCTTGTCAGGGTGGGGGGGTCCCCAGATCAAATCTGATTATTTTAGGGGGTCACAGCCTGAAAGGTTTGGGAACCCTTGACCTAAGACAAGACTACGCCAGCTCAAGACGGAGTGAAACTACAGGTGAGATCAAGGCAAGACAGAGACCACCCAAAAGACGGACACACATACAGCTAGACTCGTCTAGAACCACGCCATAAAGATAGCTAAAATAGCCGATCTACACATTCATTCACATTGCAACACGTAGTAGAGTTTGCAGATTTTAAAACGTGGCTCTGCTAGCCGTCTATTTAGAGTATCTGTGTCTGTGTGTGTGTGTGTGTGTGTGTGTGTGTGTGTGTGTGTGTGTGTGTGTGTGTGTGTGTGTGTGTGTGTGTGTGTGTGTGTGTGTGTGTGTGTGTGTGTCCGGAGCTAATCTCACAAACTGCCTATGTATACTATCAGTAGGTCACCACAAAGGAGGTAAATGTAACTTTCCCGTTGTACATATAATGTTTGTATTTGTTGATGACATGTATTATTGTGTTAATTTGTATGCTATGTTGAGGAATTGAATACATAGGACCACAATGGAAACAAGTCACCAGGACTTCTCTAATGTCTTACTGTACCACTTGCTGTTTACATTTCTGACCAAGACAGTTGTATACTTATTTTTTACGCCATTTCCATGTGGATCCCAAGATCCACATGATTATTATTTTTTTGCCTATAATGGCGTGCCCAAAACAAGGACGGCAGGTTGAAAGTGGCTGATCATCATGCATCAAACAGCAGATGATCAGACTATAGCAGTGGTTCTCAAAGTGGGGTCCCCAGCATAATTAGTTAATACAGCATCATAATCATTTTAACCACTTTATCCATTTATATGTTGGCTATTCAAAAATAGCAGCAATATCTACAAGCTCACAGCTTGTACATCTGCTTGTACATCGTCTCTTCTGGATGTCCCTGTGGCACAAAACCTTTTCAGATGAGGGGGTCCGTGGGCTAATACATACAATTGTGGGATCCTTGTCATGAAAAGGTTTGAGAACCACTGGTCTACAGTGAATCAATCACTGGTATTAATCAGGTATCTATCAATCAGCAGGTTTTAATCTTTAGATCTCATTAGACATTCTGCTGCTCGTACGTTTTTCTCAAAGCGTCTCATTAGTGCTCAGAGCCGTCGATGAGCTCAGTCGATACAGAAGATCTGCTTTTTACTTTGTTTTAATGACTCCAAATTCCTACTGTAAACTCTAATAAGACGGTCCCATCGATCCCCCGGTCTGGGACACACAGCGACTAGCCACGGCTTAGACCTCACTCCCCAGAGAGAGAGAGAGAGAGAGAGAGAGAGAGAGAGAGAGAGAGAGAGAGAGAGAGAGAGAGAGAGAGAGAGAGAGAGAGAGAGAGTCTGTGGGTGGGTGTGTGAGACAGAGAAAGAGAGAGTGGGTGGGTGAGTGAGAGAGAGAGAGAAAGAGAGAGAAAGAGAGAGAGAGAGAGAGAGAGAGAGAGAGAGAGAGAGAGATGACACAGAGCGAGAGAGAATGGGTGAGTGAGATAGAGAGAGTGAGTGGGGTGGGTGGGTGAGAGAGAGAGATGACAGAGAGAGATAGAAAATGGTCATTTGTTTTAAAGGAAATCAAATTACACCAACGATCGATACGGCACTGCCTTTCTGCTGCCAAAAGTGTGTCAGTCTAAACGGAAACTCAGACAGACAGACAGACAGACAGACAGACAGACAGACAGACAGACAGACAGACAGACAGACAGACCATTAACAGTATCACCACTTATGAAACCTCATACATGTATGTCCAAAACTGTTACTTTTCAGGACTCAAATTTCAAAATGTCAAAAGTAGCAGATCTACAAGCTCAAAATGCACCGCTTCGTGCCGCGCTTTGAGCTTGTATATCTGCTACTATTGATATTTTTTGGTGTGACGCTGAAGTATGATCAAGTAGGGCGTTTACGAAAAAACACAAAAAGTTAGAATATGGAGAAGAGGTTTCTGCGGCCGACAGTAACAATATGATATTTGTGACCGATAGCCTCCTAGTGCACCAACACAATGCATTGTTTCTCATTAATACCCACATTAACCATGGCCTCACTATTCATAACTCATAATAGGTGAACATTAACAACAAACAGCCGATCTACAAGCTCACAACTCGTAGCGTTGAGATTTGAGGGAGAAAAGGGAAGGGGACCAAGTATATAGACTCCTGGGGGAATGTACAGTCTACAGGATAGCACACTATACTGTACATAACTACAGTACTGTACGTAATATGATGCATAATGCATTTTCATTCAGCATTATGAGGGCAGAGAAATGGTTTAGACTTTAGACGAAGCTAGATTAGATGAAGCTACACAAAGACCACATTTATCCCATGAAACACTGATATTGTGATGATGATATATAATAATAATAATAATAATAATAATAAAAATTACATAAATAAACAAATAAATGAACAAATAAATAAACAAATAAATAAATATTTGTGATTCGTAAGACAACTAATCCATGTTGTGATTTCTAATAGATTTAATTTCTAAGATCCTAAATGTGTTTGTCTCGAACTATAATGTTATTCTAAGTAGCTACATGTGTATTAAGCATGAAAGGCTGAACACAAGAAACAGCATGGTACAGATCATAGAGTATATGGTTGTTGTCGAGCAGAAACCTTGTATCTCCAAGTTTCAAATGTTTATGTTTTTTCATAAATTAACGCCCTATTTGATCATACTACAGCGTCACCCCAAAATACAGTGTTTTGAGCTTGTAGATCAGCTATTTTTTCATTTGAATCCTGGAAAGTAACAGTTTGGGGCATAGGAGGTTTCCACTTGACAGAGACGATATATGGGTACAGATGGAAAAATATACACAAAGAAACTAAACAGA
>NC_139945.1:22837359-22849859 GCF_963454915.1 Gymnoscopelus microlampas | reverse complement strand
TATGCCCAAATATGAACATGTCAGACTTCAAAGCATAACGTGCAAATCTGCGTTGTTAGGCAACGGTTTCTGTTGTGTGTGACATCAGACCAGAGCTTGAACAATGAGACAGGGACAGAGAGACAGAGACAGAGAGACAGAGAGGCAGAGAGAAAGACAGAGACTTGTTAGCATCAAGGTAAATATTGGTCGGCTATCTTGAGGTTATTTTGTGCGCTGAGTCGCTACTTGTACATTTAACATGTTCATATGAATACGATACTAAAGGATCACATCTCTCAGCAGCTAAATGAATTCATATTACACGAAATCCGACTTGAGCCTTGCGATGATGAACAGGAGAGATGTATTGAAAAGAACCGACGCAGTCAGTGCTTCAGACGGTCGGATCAACACTAACAACAACAACAACAACAACAATACTACAGTCTGTCGGTCTGGAAGTGGAAGCAGAGAGTTGGCCGAGAGGAACCAGGCAGCAGTCGCTGTTCAGGACGGACACGATCTGCAGGACGATCCCTTTGTTCTAGCACTGCTTACAGAGATGCAACAGACAGAACAGAGGAGGCAGAAGGAGGAGAAGCTCATTCAGTTTCAAGACAACATTCGCGGCCGTGTCCAGGGAGCTCACACCCTCAAGAGGAAGCTCCAGAGGCAGAAAAAATCCCAGCAGGTGGACTGTGAACAGAGATCGTCTCAATTGCCTCAGAATTCCTACCAGCAGCATGACTCCCAGGCCAAGCCTCTGTTATCCCCCTCCTACAAGCATGACTCCCCAGCCAAGCCTCTGTTATCCCCCTCCTCCTTCCTGTCGGCAACGGAGCAGCATTACCAGCAGCCCAATAAAGACGTGAGACTCATCAGACACAAACCAAAGGCCAAATGTCAGATCCTCACAGACGGAGAAATGATGTCAGAGCTTCCAACCAGAGACAAGCCTATTTATAAAACGCTAGGAGCAGGAGACAAACCGAAAGAGGAAGATGTCCCCTCGACCGGTCCTCTTGACCAACAGAATGTTGATGTCCACCCAGGACAGACCAGAGTCACTTCTCGTGGTGGTCCGGTGGCTGGCCAGGTCCCCAGGGAACATCCTGGAGCTGGTTCGAGGAACAGTAACACAGTCCCACGAGTGTTGTGGCGTCTGGAAGATTTACAGGAAATAAAAGAGCAGTACCTGTCTCGGTTTGTCAGGCTTCGCCGTCTGTTCATGGACATCGAGAGAGAGCAAGTGAAGGAGCGCCAACGAAGAAGCGAGCACCTGAAGCGCACCGCGAGGATCAAGAGGGAACGCGAACGGACGCGGCAGAAGGAGGAGAGGAACACGGAGAGCCTACGGAAGCAGAGAGTGGCCGGTTCGAGAATGGAGGAACGAGAGTTTCTGGTTCTGGAGCGACTCCGAGTGGAAGAGGAACAGAGGACAGCGGAGGTGGTGGTGAAGAGAAAACCTGAAGTGAAAGACAGAACAACGTTTGCTGAGGCTCTGCGAGCTCGGCTGAGGGAGCGACTGCCCCAGGAGAAAGTGGTGGACCTTCCCCCTCTCTGCTGCTGTGGAGACACGTTCTGGGACGCCAACCCAGACACCTGTGCAAATGACTGTGTCTTCTACAAAAACCCCAAAGCTTATGTTAAGGCTCTGCAGTCTGCCGTGTGCGGCGGCATAGGCCCGCAGGAAGGCAGCCCTGCTTTTTATAAGCAGTTCTGCACGTAACACACTAACATTGTTTACACCCTTCTAACAACGCTACCAATAATAATAACCATGATATGACACCTGTCTTCAGACAGAGGTACAATATATGATGCAAAGCCTCATAATGAGGTAACAGTTGTAGTATACACCTGTACAATAACATGCGCTATGCAGAATAACAACCACAAAGTCTCAGTGTCATCACAGTATCCCGCCCAAAAAGCACAATCAAATCCGTACATAAAACGTATACACACAATATAACTCAATACTAAAGCCTGCACTGCAGAACAAAACAAACACACCTTCACAGTGTACCGCCCCGAGCAGAGGGAACAAAATGTGAGCGAAGAATATGCAGTCACAGTGTCCTGCCCCGAGTAATCGTAGCCAAAAAACTTGAACAAAGAACACGTGTCGTTTTTGACATCATAGAAAATCCTGACATTGCTACAGTGTCAACAGTGTAATCAGTACAACAATCGCACCCTACAGTGTTACTAAGAAAGAAACGCCGGTGATGTTTAAGATGCGGAGTCAGTGGCCGTGCGGAATTGTACAGATATTACTCAGAGCTATTTGACAGTTGACCGGGCGGAGCGACCATCGTGTGCTTTGTTTTAAATCCTCATAGCTACCGGCACATAAGTCTCATGCAGTTCCATTCGGGGTAAATTAATCCATCATTTCCCCTCCTGCTCAACTGCCCCACAATCTCCCTGTGGCAGGCGTGTGAGTGGTTTGCCATGATAGCATCCAGCTTCTTTGCTGTACGTGCTTCCACCACGCTCTCCACCCCGTCCAGAGTAGGCCCAACGACGGAGCCAGCCTTCCTGTCCAGCCTGTTCAGGTTGCTTGTGTCCCTGGCATTAATGTGACCACTCCCCCAGCCGGCAATGAACCCAAAGCAGAGGGCACTAGCTATTACGAGTGATGGAACATCTGCAGCATCTTGTTAGGTACCCCGGTACGTATCAGAAATAACCTAGCCTACTCTGTCCCTTGCTGTAGAGTGCCTCAGAGATGTCAGTCCAGTCTAGTTGCGTGTCCGTGTATGACGCTGGGGGACCGGTGGTACCCTCTTCCAGAACCATTTCTTTAGTCTTGCCGGCATTGAGCCAGAGGCAGTTCACCTCGCTCCACGTTGTGAAGTTCCTCACCACGGCCTCATGCTCCCTCACCTGTGATGCAGCTGACGATGGCGGTGTCTTCTTCCGGAGGCGACATGTCTTCGAGTTGACGCGGAAGTAGGAGGTGTGGACGGTGAACAGGAAGGGTGACAGCACGATACCCTGAGGAGCATGTTGGTCACTATCACGTCAGATGGCCATCCTTGCAATCTCACGTACTGTGGTCTACCAGTATTTGATTTGATTTATTTAATTGCTTGCAACCAACATACAAAGAAGGTTAAAAAGACAATCAAGGGTTATAAAATACACACACACAAAAAACTACAGACATTGAAACTTAATTAATAATGAACTTATTAATAATAATTAATAAATAATACAAATAATAAAAAACTAACATAATTTATATCAAATAAAATCTAAATAGAATACGTATTTGTTTAGATTAATTGTTCTATATATAACAATAGCCTAAAATAAACAAATTAGGAGCTACTAGTGCTCATTCTGCTACACTCTCAAGTAGCCATGATTTCATTCTACCTTTAAAAGTGGAAATAAAATGTAATCTCTGTGTCCAGGAGGTTCCATTGGGATACACCTATATCCAATATGCTCAGGATTCTTTATTTTGTTTGTTATTTTTTTGTTTATTCTTTTGTTTTAGTTGTTTGACCATGTCCTCATTCAGGGCTCTGACAGCTGCAGGGAAGTGCCTTTCTGAGCCTTGAGCCCTGGGCTGTGAGGGACACCCCTGCAGAACCTGGGTGTGATGCTTGATAACAATTTTAAGTTCGATAAACAGATCAGCTCTGTGGTCCGAACCAGCTTTAGGTCAGGTTGCTGGCCAGGATTAAGGGTTATCTCTCCTCACCTGACCTAGAGAGGGTAATCCATGCGTTTATCTCATCAAGGCTCGATTACTGATTGACCAGTCGGCCCTTAGATGTCTGCAGCTCGTACAGAACACTGCTGCTCACCTCGTTACTGGCAAAAGGAAGCGCGATCATATCACCCCGGTCCTCGCCTCCCTCCACTGGCTACCCATCAAATTTAGAATTGATTTTAAGATTTTATTATTTATTTTTAAAGCCCAAAATGGGCTGGCCCCCCAGTATCTATCTGATCTTATAGAGCCATACACCCCAGCCGGGGCTCTGAGGTCGGCTGACCAGTTGCTCCTTATTGAGCCCACAACTAGTTACAAGTCCTCATTATCCTCACATTATCCTCACTTAAAACTCATTTCTTCTCCCTGGCTTTTAACTCTGTGTGATCGTATAACCCTGGCCCTTACGTTTTGGCTTAATTGTGTAATGCTGTTTTTATTCTTTTTGTTATTTTTTGTTGTTAAATTGAGTCATTTGTGTTTCTGTTTTCTGTATGCTTGTTTTTAATCTGACTTTGTACAGCACTTAGGTTGACCACTGGACATTGTAAATATGCTTTATAAATAAAGTTTGAGTTTAGTTGATTTGAGCGCTACCCGTTTGGCATCATCCAAAACAGTCCATTGCTAGGTTGATGTTTGTCCTTCATAATCATTTTTGCCCCTCTCATCTGCTGTCCTCCCTGCGGTGCCCTCTCTGACATATCATAGAGATGGCCCTGGGCAAGATGCTCTGGGTTGTAGCAGAGTAGATAGATCTCAGGGCCCTCTCCGACACCTTGAATTCCCTCAGCTGCCCAAGATCATATGTAATCATTGCCGATGCTGAGAAGTTTGAGAATTCCAGCATAAACAACATTAAAACTATATAACAGAACACACAGTCCCCTTACTTATTAGGTGAAAAAGTTGAATGTCCAAGGTTGGCAGAAACATATGTAGCAGCCTGTCACAAAATCAGGAACAGTGGGTGATTGTAGTCTAAACACAATTCATTAACATTAACATTTTGATTCTTTTGTTTTGTTTTGTTTTTATTATCTTGTTTGTATTGTTTGTTATTATGACATTATTGTACACTTTATAAATTCAGCAATATAAGACGGCTTGTTACTTTAACAAATTTGACTATATGACATTCCCAAAATAGTGACACCAGGTTGAAAGTAGTTAACCTGTTGCATGTTTTTGTGCTATCCTTTTAAAGCATAACGTTTGACTGTATTACATGTTAACAAGTTAATAAAGTATTCAATTCCACCTAGCTTTGCCAGATGGATTAAAGAGACTGTATTTCTTGAAACTAGAGAAACTCAAATACACACTTAAAGTCTGTTAAAAAATTCAAGGAGATTTGGACCCCCTTCTTTACCAGTACCCCTTAACGAGGAGGCGGGAGCACTTGGCGAGACAGCAGGGTTCCCCTTTCCCTACTTCCCTTCTCTCTCCCCTTCCTTTCTTTCCTTTTTTCTTTGACTTTGACCTTTTCTCTTTCTTTCTTTCTTTTTTTAACACAAATTTCAACAATATATATACTTTTTGGGGCGGTGTAACCGCCCCCTATAAGTGAGGTTTGGACAATGACCAATCCTGCACCGTGATTGGCCAATAGTCTACAACGCTAACCCTTCCACAGTCAATGCAAATCTATACTTTTGCAAAGTCAGCCAATCACATTACAGCTAGTGTCATCACCACTAGCTGTAATGTGATTGGCTGACTTTGCAAATTCAGGACTGTGATTGGCTAGCGAAACACATGACACATGTGCAGCCCTATGAATAGCAGTATATACTTAAAAAAAACACTTTTATCACTTCCATCACTGTGATGACCACTGTGACCACACCGCCCACTTCACACTGGGTGTGATTTTTGGGGCGGTGTAGCCGCCCCCTATAAGTGAGTTTTGGACACCGACCAAAAGATTTGTATACCCCCTAACGGTTAGGGGGTATACAAATCTTTTGGTCGGTGTGGGTTAGGGCCTAACCCTTCCATTGTTAATGCAAATCGATACTTTTGCAAAGTCAGCCAATCACATTACAGCTAGTGTCATCACCACTAACTGTAATGTGATTGGCTGACTTTGCAAATTCAGGACTGTGATTGGCTAGCGAAACACATGACACATGTGCAGCCCTATGAATAGCAGTATGGACTTTAAAAAAAGTCATTTATCCTTTTTTTAAAGTGAGTCATGTTGTGATGACCACACACCGCCCACTTCACACTGGGTGTGATTTTTTATTGTCTCCGCCAGGAGAGTTTGTTTTCACTTTCTGAAACTGGGACTAACATTGGTCAAGCCAGCACTTTTTCTAGTTACTATTGTTACTTGTTACAGATTTGTATGTTCAACACAGAACCAATACAAACAGTTAAAGATAAAGTATTCAATCAATCAATCCAATCAATCAATGTTTCCAGCACAGTCAAATGAACAAGGTTATGAACCTCGCCACAGTGACACTGTGTCCTCTAAGGACTGTCCTGTATCCCAAATACAGCCATCACCGGGTCAGGTTCTACCACATGTCACAGGATATCACAGAGTTTTAAATATAGGATTTCAAAAATTGGATAATTTTGGGCTTAACCAGAATGTGTCCCAGAGAGGCTGGAAATATCCCACAACTCTCTCTCTCTCTCTCTCTTTCTCTCTCTCTCTCTCTCTCTCTCTTGACCTTAGCTTGACCTTTGAAAGATGGAGACTATTGCAACACCCTCAACTGTATAACACCATGCCTATGGCTATACAGTAGCATGTATAATAATGTTATGAAACTATACCATCTCAACTTGAACTTACGTAAACAGATGGAATGTAAAGTATATAAAAGTATAGTCTATCTATACATATATATATAATATATATCTATCCATATCTATCATTCTACCTTTTTACTGTTTACTGGAACTTAGAGAGTTGCCACTTCATCCAGTTTCCCTGGATGAATGAACCACAGTACCTGTACTACAGGAGTGACACAGGATCTGACAGAGAAAAACGTCTCTGTCACTGTCGTTATGCAATGTTTCACTGATACAGAAACAATGTCTCATTGTGTCATAAAATGGGAGCGCAAATCAGCACAAATTCAGTAAAAAAACATGCACCAGGAGGCAGGCTTGCAGAAAAACAAACATTTTTAACTGGTTCCAGGCCAGGACAGCAAAAATTGTAAACATGTATAACTGAAGAAAAATGAAACTCAAAAATGAAACAACTTAAATGGGAGGCAAAGTGTCAACCTCTCCATGGCAGCCTACACTCCTTCTTAGCTGTTTACAGTACCTTATGTAGCCTTCTGTGCATGCAGACTTCATTCCATGTCTAACCAACCACAGTATAATAGCAATCCACCCAAGATGCTCCCCATGTTCTAATCAATCAGATAACAGGATTAACAGGCACCTCCTCAATCAGATCTTCCAGCATCAATCACCTAGCCTGGAAACCAGACAAATCTATCAGTGCAACAAAAAAAAGCTGTGGGGCACCAATCAGGGACCAGTATGCAAATATGGGGTGGGTTTATCACCAGAGGCATTTTTTAAATCCGCTCCTTGGAAATGCAGATCCATTTTTTTAAATCCGCTCCTTGGAAATGCAGGTTCCACACAGAGATTACAGACTAATATCTACGCAGCAACATTAGTCTGGCCATGCAATGTTGAGGCTACCATCACCCACAGCTATAGGCTTCAACAGGCCACTCCCTCATAACAGCATCTTCCCTGTGATTACAGTTACAACAGAATGTGCACCTTCTGTGTGACTGGGAAATGGAATACATGATATTGTAAGCATAATACATTCCAATATGCATTTTACTGCTGAACATTAAAATGAAAATGTGTCTGTATAGGTGGCTGCTCTGTGACAGAGAAGAATGGCCAACGGGAGGTGTATGATCACTGAAGTGACATCTTCTTTTATCTCTCTCCACTGTTACCACAGTCAGTCCTAAAGACAGAAGTCTCTCTGTGTGTTTTGGCAGTTCATTCTTTGTTATATTGCTTCTGTCTGTCCTTGTGCAGCCTGGAAAGTGAGACACTTTGAAGATGCTATTATTATTGTCAACATTATACTTTCCATTTCCTTTTGTAGGAGAGAAACCTTTTCATTCAGATAAAAATGAAGAACCCGACATCAAAGTGACTAGATTTGATGTCCTCGCGTTCTCTCTCTCTCTCTCTCTCTCTCTCTCTCTCTCTCTCTCTCTCTCTCTCTCGGTCCTTCGTAAAAATTAGATGAACTTCCTCTCAACTCGAAAGTCATCAAACATCAAATGCTCTCTCATCTGTAGTGAGTCTATTTATATACTGAAGATACTCTCTCCAGTTTAAAACACACTGCAGAGTGCTGAGTGCTTGGATGCTGGGAGCTTTTAGCCCATCTGTCAGTCTGTGTACAAGTCTTTACTCGCTGTGTGGATGGAGACTGTGTACTTTAGTACACTCATTCTCAGCCTTTTTAATTTCAAGGACTCCCATTTGATACCTCTTTTTTAGATCTCTGAAACCCCAATCTAGTGTACAAATGGAACCAAATGGACCTGTAAGGGTATACATAGTACATACATACATACATACATACATACATACATACATACATACATACATACATACATACATACTGTACATACATACATACATACATACATACATACATACATACATACATACATACATACATACATACACACACATACATACTACATACATACAACAGTATATTGTACATATGTACATATTATGTACATACAACAAATGTAAAAGATGTTTACTAAAATATTTGTAAAAATAAACAGGACACGAAATATCATTTTTACATCATTCTTTTTTATTTTTTTATTTTTTTCAACAATCTTTTTCATCCCGCTGTGTATTTTGCGATGATCTTTTCTTTTTTTTAATCTTCTATTATATGGCGCGTTATATGAAGGTGTCTCGAAAAAAGGTGCAAACGTTAGCAAACAAACGACATAAAAGAGTATTTTTTTTGGGCTAAAGTCCTTTCAAAGACGGCGACGATTACGTCGTCACTTGACGACGCCCCCCCTTCTTCTCTCGTCACCTGGCTGTGCCACCAGGGGGAAGGCTGTTGCAGGATCTGTGTCGCTTTATTATGACATCATAACATACAGGTACACACATCGGCAGTGTAAAGCTTAATTTACCTACTCCATCGCAGGAGGGTGGCTCTCAGAACAGACCTACAAGCTGACAACTAATCATGTTGCTTAGGCCTTAAACAGTACAAGCAACGGAACGTTAGCTTGTCGATCCGTGATTTTTGGCGAGCACCACCGTTTACCATGGCGTATTAATCATGCTTAACCCCTACCCTACATGCAGCAACTGTCTTTGTGACCCCCCCCCCTCCCTTTTCATTACATGACTTTCACTGAAAGTCGTGTCACATTATTGTCATCGGCCAATCAGAGCCAGCGTAGATTTAGCTTGGGTAGAATGGACATTCCCGTTCAGATTCTTACTGAGAGGTAATGGTGGCGTTTCCATCAACATGACCTCACGTTAACTACAGTGTAATTCAACCAGAAGTAATTCAACCAGAAGCGAATTCAAATCAATAACAGAAGTTTTCCACTACAGTTAAATGATCCCTCGTTACAGTAAGAATACCATCATAGATTTAGACTGGGTAGATTAGGGCATTCCCATTCAAAATAACAAGATTCTTGATATTTTTGGTTATGTATTCTTGATTGTGTATTTGCATTTATTTGCATATTGGCTACAGTGTACTGTATTTCAATGACTGATGCTGTATTTCAAGGTCCTTGCATTTCAACAGTGTTCATTTAATTTCAGTAAGAAACAGCGCAGTGATTTCCTCAGTGGTCACACTCAACTTGAAAAAGCTTTACATCGATTCGCAACGTACTGCCATTGCAACAGAGTGTGTGTGTGTGTGTGTGTGTGTGTGTGTGTGTGTGTGTGTGTGTGTGTACGTGTGATTGACGTTCTACAAATCTAAATTTAACTGGATTAAAACATTTTCATAGCTCTAATGACGCAGTGAAGCGCCAGTGAATGAATCATGTCTTGTTTAACAGACCCCCCCCCTTCCCTCTCCCCACAAATCCTTCTCTGTTCCCTAAATGGAAGTAAAAAAAAGTTCTTGCTGTTAACCAGTTCCCTGTGCTGTTTAAACCCTTTTTCATTTACACAGTGTGGCTTGAGCAACACTTCAACAGCATAGCTGAACACACCTGGTCGTTTTGTAGCTTTGTCAACGCCAGTGCGAACCCAGCATCAGAGTGAAACCAGAAGAAAACACTGACTATAAGGATTCTAAATACTTTTCATAATATCGTTGCTGCCAGACAGAAACCCCTTATCTCCACATTCTAACTTTTTGTTTTTTCATAAATTAACGCCCTACTTGATCACACTACAGCGTCACACAAAAGTATCAAAAGTAGCAGATCCACAAGCTCGAAACGCGGTGCGAAGCAGGTCTGGAACTTTTGCTACTTTTGCATTTGAATCCTGACAGAGACGATGATCGCCATCATATTCCTTCCCTATAGACTGAAACAAATATTTCCGCATCATTCTAATATAGCTCATACAGTATGTAGGCCTATTTATGCTCATGTCATGTTGTTGAGCCAGAGTAGAAACCACTACTAATCCTTTGTAACACGATCAAACGATGCATCACTGTTTCTGTAAAACAAGAAAAGAAAAAAGACAACCAAAACAACAACAAGGTTTTGCTTTGTTTTGGGCATCATGAACTGGTGTAATTAGACACCCAGTACACTGAATACTATTATTAGCTTCCTGCTAGGAGAGAAAACCCACAATAGCAGGTGGTTTGGATTTACACTGAGCACATAAGCTGTTTGTACAGCAGGGGAATAATAAAGATAATAATAATAACAATAATAATAATATTATTATAATTATTACAGGGAATAACCTTTCTACGCAATTCTATTTAAATCTATGATGCTGTTCTAGTGATCTGCTGTGAAGCCACTGGAACCACATCAAACTAAATGAATGTCTTCATCCAACACATGTCCGTTACCGTTTAACGTAAGCCCTATTTTATACTTTCAAACATTTTCAGAAGTTGCAAAAATAGCAAACATTTTCAGAACTTTTTCACCTATAATGATATTCCAAAAATAGGGACACCCGGAAGTACTCATTCCGTCCAGCTTAGCTAACTCCACCCCCCGCCCGCCCCCATGCTGGTGTCATTTCTCAATTGGAAGACAATCTTTGAGAGACAATGCAGTGTGGCTTCTGATTGGTTGCATCATTTCTCCCCCTCCCTCCCTCTCCCCACTTTGGAATGAATCAAATGCGACTTCACCTAAATAAAAATAAATAAATACAATAAAATAAAGAACTCCACTTACAACAACAATGATAGTTTTAAATCCAACAACACATCATTAATAGCAATTATGGGAGTCTGAATTTTTTGTTGTTGAAAAAGTAAATCAATCAATAATTTGGGTGGGTGTGATTGACGACTAAAGCGCAATACATACTCCTTCCAATGTTTGAACTTTTCTTCGGAAAGGGATGTGATTTAACCACAAATTGACGTCATTCCGAGCTTCAGAAAGGAGGTCTCAGAACTTTTCCTCAGAACTCATGCACCTCCAGATGTCCTGAATCTCCGAACAATATTTCTGAACTATGGTTCGGAAAACCTTTCCGAACTATAGTTTGTAAAACCTTCGGGAAAACCTTTCCGAACTATAGTTTGTAAAACCTTCGAAAAACCTTTCCGAACTATAAACCTTTCCAAACTATAGTTCGGAAAGCCTTTCTGAACCAGCGTCTGAAGGAGTGTACTGTATGTATTAGACAACAGCAGGTGAATATGTTTAGATTCCAGGGCAGTGAGTCTACATGATCCATGCAGGGCAGTGTTGCTCAGATACATTCTGAATACACATTTATCACACATACACACCTGGGAAACATAAGGACAGCGATGCAACAACCATTTTTACCTTCACATTTAAAAGGGACGCTTTCATTAAATCCTATTGTTATGATGTTGAACATTAATTTCCTCATCAGATCATAATGTCTTCTGTATGACCCATGACGTCAAACACATCATTTCGCATAATGCAAAAAACAATGTGTCATGGGCTACACAGAAGACTTAACAAAAATGGGAAAAAATGCCTCTTCTGCGTATTAATCCTGCCAAACACACATCACATCATCGGGACACGCACTGTACGCTCAATGACGCAGCACAAACGTTCGAAGTCAAGGCCTGTACACTTTTGCATTTGGCAAGAGAATACACCATGATGACGAAGAAATAAGGTATTTTATTTCCACTCTATATATGTCATCTCTTCACATCAGAACAATGGGATTTAGGTAAAGAAGATAAAAAAGGAAAAACTGAACTTAAAACCATTAGATGCCTTTCCCACACAGAACGACTTCAAACAAGCTCAACAACACAATGAATTTCAGTTACTAGATGTAATAATTCACATGAATGAGGTCATCGTAGACCAATGGGGTGGAATGCCCGGCTAAAAGAAAACAGGTTCAATTTTTTTTTTCTTTCATGCGGTATAGATGAAGGCTTTAATCCAAAGCACCTTACAGTAATACTGCATATGTGTTTAGCATGGTTGGTCCAGTGGGAATAGAACCCCAAACCCTGGCAGTGTGAGTGCCTTGCTCTACCTTACTAAGCAACACAGGGCAATGGGGAAGTGTCAACCCTGGCAGTGTTGGTGCCTTGCTAAACTCCAGG
>NC_139945.1:22814859-22832359 GCF_963454915.1 Gymnoscopelus microlampas | reverse complement strand
ACTTTGTTTTTACACCACCAGACCAATGTGACGCAACAGGACTTTTGAAAGGGCCATGCCCAAAATAGGTTGCCTTATTCGGATACATGTGTGTCACTGCCCGCCCCCTGCCGGTTCTCTGAATCTTTCTTTTTAAATAGGCTCTGTCATGATTAATTGACCACATATATGAAGTTAAACAACTAAATTCTATCCGAACGATATCTTAAAAGTAAATTCCGTGCCTCAAAAAAAAGAAGTTTGAGAGCGTTTTCAAGTTTTAAAACCAAAACCAAAAACAGCGGACAGAAAACAATGGCTGTCGTTCCATTTTGGTCGGCTGCACTCGGATCCATTCGGGTTCACTCGAACTCGCCACCTGATTGGCCAACTTTCGCTGTCAATCACAGAACGATGAGCGAGGAGGGGCTTTACCAGGCTAAGGACGCTGATAGGCTCGTCCACTTGGTGGACGGCGAAAAAAAGCCAAATAAGCCCTCATGCCAGACTCCTTCTTGAAATCAAATGGAAATGAGATTTCCGGAGGGAGGGGCTTTATCAGGCTATATGTCCTGGTCCTCACAAAGGAAATGGTTGTTTTATGATCACATTTTAATCAGAAAACATTACAAAACATTCAGGTTGGGGTTAGGATTAGGGATTTAGAGGTTAGGTTTAGGGGTTAGCTCCGTTAGGATTACAGTAGGCATTTAAAGGTTAGGTTTAGGCACTAAACCTAACCTAACCTCTAAGTGTGTACTGTAATCCACAGCAGATCTACAAGCTCACATTGTGCACACATTGTGCACATTGTGAGCTTGTCGATCTGTTATTTTTGGTAGGCGACACCGGCGTACTATATACAACTCAGCCTAAAGATAGGGTACAGTAAGTGAAGAGATTTGGTTAAAATAAGTGTTAAATATATAATAAATATCTATATTCTGATAGTACTCATAGCTAGAGTGTTTGTTCAGTAACAGTCTCTCCATGTTCTCCGTGTCTCTCCAGCTCTTTAGTAAACAGAAAATGCATTTTCATGTCAGGATACCAATTTTATCCAATCAGGATAGAGAACTCAGACAGATACAGATTAAACTAGAAAAAGTGCTCCTCGGAGCACAGGTCTCCACCAGGTCAGGTAGGTTATTGTGGCCTCCTGGTGGCGCTATAATATGCCAATGTGAAAAGGGGCGCCATTTCTTCTTAGGCCTTGCACGGCAATAGGACACTGCATTCATGATTTGAGGCATTTCGTTCCAAAAATGTGTTTTGCTAAATTAGACCTGCTGGTGGCGCTATAAGAGGGCCAATGTGAAAAGGGGGGCATTTCTTCTTCGGCCTAGTAGGAATGTGTGTGCAAAATTTCACGGAAATCGCACGTTGCGTTCATAATTTGAGGCATTTTGTTCAAACGGACCTATCCAGCAAAATTTGGAAGTCAATGTTAGCCAATTAGGATGGAATATGAAATATCGGACACTTCCAGCTTGATAACATGACTATTATAGAGATACTGTGATACTGAAAAAAATGTTTTATAAAAGTCAGCCTCCTGGTGGCGCTCTAAAAGGCAGATGTGAAAAATGCATGGCAAAGGTTTTTCTTTGGCCTCTAGGGAGAGTGCGTGCAAAGTTTCATGCAGATCAGTGCAGGTAAAAACGCGAATCGGCCTGTTATAGCGCCACCATGAGGCTGATTAGAACATTTTCAAGTGGCATTTCTTCCTCGGCCTAATGGGAATGTGCGTGCGCAATTTCACGGAAATCAAACAAACCAATCCTGCAAACTTTGTAAGCCAAACTTAGCCAATCAGGATGGAATATGGGAAATCGGACAGATCCGGGTTGATCACACGACTATAGAGATACTGTATACCGATTTGCATGACGTTTGGATAAAATCTGTAGGAGTAATGGGAAAAAATGGCTTTTGCACAAATCAGCCTCCTGGTGGCGCTATGACAGGCCCATGTAAAAAATGTGGGGCAGAGGCTCTTAACCTTTTAACAAAAAACGTTTTTGTTTTAACCAAAACAAATCACTTACCCTACCTTTAAAAGGAAAAAAAAGTAACAGTTATAAATACAAACAATACATGTGTGTACCAGGGAAGGGAAAATTAAATGGTTAAACGTCACACAAATGTATGTCACTTTCCCGTTTAGGAATAATTAACCAAAGGTTAACATGAATTCATACAGTATATATGATAAGTTATTAAAATATTGCATATAATGGACCCTTCACGAAGCCACACCCACTCCACTGTGTGATTGGTGATGCAAGGTTAGTCACACCCAGGCCTGGCAAGCTTTGCTTCTCACCCATTGACTTGCATGTTAAATGACTGCTTTTCCCTTTATAAATTATCGATCATTTCAGGAGCAAGAGCTTCAAAATCTCTTCTAAATCTAGTCAACAAGGCCTGCAGTAGGTTATGCACTGGAAAAATGTGCATGACATTATTTCAATAAACTAAAAACACAGGAAATGTTAGAGGGAGTAATAGCCATGGATACACGACGGTCGACTGTCACGACCGTCATGGATGAACTTCAACCTGGTGTTTGCACTTTCTCCATTTACGGCCCGTACATCTACATAAACGTTCATATTTCAAATATAAAGTGCACCCCATGGCCACGGATGTTACATTTATGTACCCATATCATCCGTATTGTTCAATAAAAAGCATTTTAATGGCCATTTTCTCTGCATTTTCGCCATATGCTTTCAACTGCGCGACCCTATTGGTGGGGAGGTGTATTGGACTCTGATACATTATAACTCTATGAGAAAATGGCCACCGATCGGCTTTTTATTGAACAATACGGAATATACGGGTACTTCTGAGTGGCCCGTGCATAACTGTAACATCCGTGGCCATGGGGTAAGCACTTCATATTTGAAATATGAACGTTTACAGTATATTGATGTACGGACCGTAAATGGAGAAAGTGCAAACACCAGGTTGAAGTTAATCCATGACTGTAACAGGAGTTTTCATGTACCGCAGGGTAAGACTACAGTAGCAGTTAATAAATAGACAAACAAATGAATTAATATACTTTAACGTGCGGAATCCGAAACAGGCAGCGCTGTGATTCTGAATTTTGTTACGATTACGGTGATTAGTATTATTGACACCACCTGGGCGAGTGTAGTCTCGCGTGGCCAGACTGTTGCCTCCCACAATTTACAAATGTTTCCGGCATACAGTCTGGGACTCGGAAGCTCTGATCATGCTTAAGGGGAAAGCGGAAGCCCCTCCCCTACCCACTTCCGTTTTAGCATTGTGCAGTGGCGCAAAGGAGTCCGACTGGAATCAAAACAAAAAGTGTTAAATAATATAAATATGATATATGTATGAATATATATACAAATATATATATATATATGTATCATATATGATACATATATGAATATAATGATAAACAATCCTCGCACAAATAACATGAATCTACCTATGACTCTATGCTTCCGCCTCGGTTCTGTTTACACTGGGACTACAGGTCCGCGGGCACCGCGTCGTGATTGGTCGAATGTTTTTCCGGTCTGAGTAGCTTCCGTTGAGCAGCTTTCGGGAAGTGGAGTTCCAGACTCTATATAGCATTCAGAGATTGTGGAATAGTTGTCTGGTGACGCGA
Source organism: Gymnoscopelus microlampas (assembly GCF_963454915.1). Classification (NCBI taxonomy): domain Eukaryota; kingdom Metazoa; phylum Chordata; class Actinopteri; order Myctophiformes; family Myctophidae; genus Gymnoscopelus; species Gymnoscopelus microlampas. The sequence goes on along the minus strand of NC_139945.1, from coordinate 22,828,731 downwards.
GACTAGGGCGAGTGAGTCATGTAACTTTCCCAACGTTAAGCTGTGTATGTGTTCAACAACACAGCCATGCAGCCTTGCAGTTTATAAGTGCAGATTTCAGCTTGGGAAAAGCACCCAACGGTTTTGGGTACGTGTAATCTGTTGCTGGTTCATAGTCACCATTGCGTTATCGTGGTATTCCTATTCTTGCTATTATGTTGCAAATGATTGTGTGTGTGCTGGACTGGATTGGATTTAACACATTAATTATTTCTACGATCATTTTATTCTAATATAATGGGACGCTCACTGCTTTGATGTGCTGAGTTGATGTGACGGGAGCTGTTAGTAGTGACAGCAGAACCGCAGTTCCATCACGGTGGCCAGTCCCACTACATTTCCCTGTTATTTATCCAACGTGGATTAAATATCCAATGTTTGCTGACCACCACAGAATCTGTGTCAAAGTGGCACGTTAAGGGGAAAACAATCGCTTTGTATTCGCTGCATACATAATGTATCCCCGGTAGGTTTCATTTTGGGTTTTGTTATCCTTAAAAAAAAAAAAGGCTTTGCTCTGAAGGCCATACTTGATCGTTCGTGTTTGCCGTTTGCTTGACCGGAACAAAAGCACCTGAAGGAGTTCTGGCAGTTCTTTTTCTGATAATGTGTGCGTCTTACCTTCTGTAGGTCTGGGAACAAAGAGTGTGATCTTACCTTCTACAGGTCTGGGAATAAAGTGTGAAGAAGGTTTAGTTTTCTTGACTCTGTTGCCCTTCAGGATGGCTCCATCCTTGTTGAGGCCCAGGAACCAGGCTCTGCCTGACTCATGCTGACGGTACAGAGTGGACGAGTAGATGACATAGTAGTTCTCAAACACTGACTCCTTAAACTTACACTCTGCTGTGAAGATTTCCTGAGAGGAGAGGATAGAGAGAGAGAGAGAGAGAGAGAGAGAGAGAGAGAGAGAGAGAGAGAGAGAGAGAGAGAGAGAGAGAGAGAGAGAGAGAGAGTGAAGTACAACAATGTGCAAACAACACAGCAGCAAGATTTGTGAGCTGTTGTGACAGGAGAAGGATGTCTAATGGAATACAGCCCCCTCAAGTTCTACAAATCATTGTGTGTATTCCTGCGCTGTCTACATAGAAATACTCTACATACAAACAGTGCAACTACCTTTAAATACATTTGAAAACATTGCTGCTATTTGTCCCAAAGGTTTTATACCAAGTGAAAGCAAAACATTGAAATACTGCTGTCATTTTGTTTCAAAAGTTTATCCCAAGCTAACCTTTCCTACGTGGATGTTGAACTATTTCTGACAGAAAATGCACAATTCTTATGTTTTTTGTAAGATTTGTTTGTTTTATCTACGTTGCAATGTAACACAGCTCTGTTTACATTTATTTATTCCCATTTAATTGTACATACATTTTGTTTTGATTGCTTTGTTCAACTTTTGCTTTGGCAACGTATGTTTTCTCATGCCAATACTTTAAAGCCCCTTTGAACTGAATTGAATTGAGAGAGAGGAGAGAAGAGAAAGAGAGAGAGGCAGTGTTGCGAGAGAAACAAGCAACCAGGTCAATGAAAACAAGCCATATGAGCACACACACACACACACACACACAACTATTTGAAAATAGCCGATCTACTGTACAAGTGTATAGAGCTTATAGATCTGGTATTTTAAAAGAAATCTAGAAAAAGATTGACAAATGTGTAATATTTTGGCACAAAATATTTTCAGATGGGGGGGTCTGTGGACAAATACATATTAATTTGGGGGTCTTTGATATGAAAATGTTTGGGAACCACTGGTTTAAACAACATTAGACAGCAAGACAAAATAAGCAACTACACTTTAGAAACAAGCCCAAAACTACCAATCAACTTTACAGAAAAACAAGCCCAAATTCGCTTATAATTAAGCGGACATGGCAACAATGGGGAGAGGAGAGGGATGAGAGAAGAGAGAAGAGAGAGAGAGAGAGAGAGAGAGAGAGAGAGAGAGAGAGAGAGAGAGAGAGAGAGAGAGAGGAGGGTCAAATCATCCACTATAGCAGAACTATGTCTTGGCCTCTAAATATACCAGACCCTGCAGGTAGAACAGGTTGGCAGGGTGGAGATACAGATCAATCAGAGCAGAACCCCCCCCCCCACCCCCACCCCAAAACGCACGCACGCACGCACACCTGCTGTATCCTATATCATACTGTAGTTTCCTAAAGCATAGTTTAACCACTTAAACCCCACATGATGGTTGAGCGGAGTCCCTCAGGGCTCTATGCTAGCGTATTTTCCGTTCTCTGTTATTGTGGGGATTCTGGGGAAAGCTTTTGCTGAAAACAGCCGATCGACCCATAGTGAGCTTGTCGATTTCTGCGAAAGCCTTCCCCACAATACGACGGAAGACGGATACAGCATATCTACAAGATATCAATAAATCTACATGGTTGTGGTGTAACTGCTTGTAAACCAGTGCTGATTTTGACAGCAAATTTTGATTTAGTTTTAGTCATAGTCTTTTGAATAAAATTCTGTTTAGTATATTTTAGTCATCTGAAATGTTTTACTTTTAATCTAGTTTTAGTCGGAAATTTATTTTTGGCGGGCCGTGATGGCATCGAAATGATTTTCACTTAGCTGCATGCCGAAAATAGCCGATCTACAAGCTCACAACCCGTCGCAGTGTTGTGAGCACCCATGATGACTTGTCTTAGTTCTACTGGATCTCTTCTCCACTCCCTAACATTTTAGTCTAGTTTTTATTTGTTGACAAAATTGTCAGTATATTTAGTCATAGTTTTAGTCACCACAGCTTAGTTTTTATTTAGTTTTCGTGAGTGTAAAAAGGTAGTCAACAGACATTTTTCGTCATAGTTTTAGTCGCCAAAATCAACACTGGTGTAGACGTGTTCTTTTTGTATGTGACACCGTCATCATACTACAGAGTATACATCAACTAGGCTGAGCATGTTTCAGGCTTTCCATCTCTCTCATTACATTACAGTCATTTAGCAGACGCGTTTATCCAAAGCGACTTACAATAAGTGCATTCAACATAGGTAGGGAACGAAACTACAAATCACCAGAAGTCTTAAGTGCATTTCCTGCTAAAACAAGCAACCAAGAGTATACCTAGCGCTAAGGTAAAAGTGCAATATATCAGCTACCTACTTTCTTAAACAGATGAGACAAAATAGCAAAATCAAATGAAACTCAAACGTTAGCCTATGTACACAATCAGATTACTTACTCAGATTACTCAGGTTACTATTATGTTTACTGTTTCATGATGCCAAGCAACTCCGCTCATTGCAACATATTAATTATTTCATTTTGTGACATGTTATCCAACTTTGAGCTGCGATATGAGTAGATCTGAACATGATAAGGCTTTGTTTGTTGGATTTTGCATGTTCTCTCCGTGTCCCCTAGGGTAGGTACCCTCACAAAAAAACATGCAGTAATCCTGGTCTCTATACTGCCTCCTCCTGGCCTGATGGAAGGGAAAGGAACTGGTTGGAATAACATGTTCCTTCCATGCGCTAAAAAATTTGAGAAAAAAAAAAGATAAGGCTTTGTTTGTTGCACTGCTGTGATGTGATCACTGCATTGACTTGTCATGTATCGTTCCCCGTTTGATGTTGGCCGCACTGTAGACAGACAGACAGACAGACAGACAGACAGACAGACAGACAGACATATTGACATGTGCCTGTGGTAAGGAGACAGTAGAGGACAGAGTGTAACAACATCCCTTCTACAATATAAAGAAACTTGCTTCTACTTTCCTCAGCTGATGAAAAGTCATCCAACTTTACCGGTGTAAAAGTGTGGGTGAAATGGATTTCTTTTGTACAGCTCCCAACAACGTAAGGTAAAGAATAGAGAAACACGGGAAACAAAGTACTGTACTCTCTCACTGGCCTCAATCCCTCTCTCTATATATAATTTGTTTTCATGCTGCGCACACAGCGACCAAGCACTGCATTTAAACTTTTATAGAAGCAGCAGACATTAATAATAGATAGAGCGATATACGTAGCGAGGCGGCAATACAAAGCACCTCTCTTCTTCACCCTCTATCTTTCCTCTCACTCTCTCCATCTCACTCTGTCTGGTTAAATACTTTCAGCCTGCTGCCTCAAGGTTGGTCACGTCATCTTTATAGCTAAAAAAAAAAAATGGAATATTGTAATATTCTAATAATTTAAAAAAGTTTTCAGGGGCATAGGGGCTTAAAACGGCACAATGTAACTTCTTTTTACTAATAAAATGTAATGTTGGCTAATCTGTACGGTAGAGTTAGTTAATACATTGGGTTTGGGTTTTGTCTCCCTGCTCTTCTAATGAGACAATTAGATTGTGTCAAAGCTCATGTCGCACCTAGACACAGGATCATCTGACACAAAGTTTGACCTGAAGGTCAAGATTAAATTTATCCCCTGAGAAAGCAGGCAGGCTCTATTAACTGAATGGTAAAACATGTACGTATATTCACTGATAGATTACCACATTATGTAAAGAACATTACAAGTGAACAAGTGCATTTAAGTAGCTTTTACAGAGGTTTTCAAACTTCTTGTGCCCATACTGCCCAAGGCACACAATAATAAGTCTAAATCCCAAAGTACACTTGCACTTGGTCTCCCAGCAGACCAGTGTGCCTCAGCAGCACACCATGAGGGAACCACTGGTCTATTAGATACAGTACTGTAGTGGACTGTGGGGAGCAAGTGACCCCCAAAGGTTATGACTAATGAAAGACTAAAGCGTTTCACCTGATCTGAACTGTTGCCTCTCTGTCAGAGACTTATGGACTTGATTCATTGCTGGGGTGGTGTACTTATAAAACGCAGAGCCAAGCGAGCAGCGGAGGGTGTGTCTGGGGAGCGGTGTAACATGTCTGGGGTCGGTCTACTCTTCCTGACCAACACAACTTTACCTTGCGATAAGAGTGAGCAATATGATATTGGGGTCTTTTTCACATGAAGTGCCATGTTGTTATTCTCTTGCATAGTCAGTGTGCCATATCAACATTAAGTATAAGTACACCACATAAAAATAAATACAAAATCCAACAGATTTTTGATTGTCCACAATACAGTACAGTACATGCAGTAACAACATTTTATAATATTTTCTTTCACATCAGGACATTGTAATGATCATTAGAGCAATAACCCCACCTAATAATCTCCCACCCCTTCTTATTGACCTTTGAAAGACCCCTTATATTTAGTCTCAACATTTTGAAGACATAAACAAAGCCATATTTTTTTCATGAGGGCTGGAAAGCCTGAACATCAATTTTCTTTCTTTTTCTTTTTAGCCATAACTGTGTGATTCTGCAATTATTTACGAGCTGGCGTGACATAGGCTACATGCTCCAAGATGTACACAAAACTAGCATAGGCTACATGAGTAGGAGGCAGGATTATGTGCAGATTTTATATTTCAGAAGAAAAATCCTCTCTTTCACACTTATGCCAGTGTGCCAGTGATTACACTCCCCCGTGCCAATGGTGGCACCCGTGCTTAAGGTTGCCTACCCCTGTCGTATGGCATCCAGCCATATCAAGACTCAAGAAGAATCGAGAATCAAGAGGGTGTATTTGTCGCTTACTCGTACAGGTACAGTACAAGCAGCAAAATGTTGGTGTGACGTGTTCCAAGACTGTGCAACATCATCAATACAATATACACAGGATAATAATACACATAAGTCCTCAGTGATGAGCACCCCAAGGTACTTGAAGCTGTCCACCCTCTCCCTGTTGATAAGAAAGGTCTGAGATTGGACCCACCACCTCCCCTGTCATCAGCAAACTTTATGAAGGTATTGGAACTGTTCCTGGCCACACAGCCGTGGTTTGTACACAGAGTATAGCTGAAATAACAGTACGCAACCTTGGGGGTCTCCTGTGTCGATGGTGAGTGAGGTTGAGGTGTGGTTGCCCGCCCTTCAAACACTTGAAATCCGGCGGATAAGACATCCAGGACAGGTTCAGTCCCAGGTCAGCCAGCGTGCCAGCCAGCCTGGAAGCGATTAATATGGAGCTGTAATTAATACATTACAGCCTTACATATCCCCTTTCCCTGTTGTTATGGAGGTGGGAGAGGGTTACAAAACCTGGGAGAAGGCATCATCAGTGGACCTATTTGGACGGTAGACAAACTGCAGTGGGTCCACCGTCCACCTTATCACCACGGATATCAGCCCAACAGGGTGATATAGTCGTTCAACGACAATGATGAACCTTTTGAAGCAAAGTGGGGTGAGTTCATGGTGATAAACACTGATTTCTGTAGGTCAGCACAAGTCTTCATAACCCGCCATCGATGGACTGGCTGCTTTCTTGATCTTCTTTCGGCTAATTCCCATCGGGGTCGCCACAGCTCCTCTTGCCTGGCAACTCCATCTTCAGCATCCTTCTCCCAACGTAACCCCTCAGCCCACCTCCGCAGCAGCAGCATGCAAAAAAAACAAACATCCCTCGGCTGCTGCTTTCCTGATGTTCACTCCTTTTAGCAGCCTCCTCACGTCCCGCTCGGAGAGGACGAGTGTGCTCACTGCAGAGGAGGAACACACCGTTTCCACAATGGCCGCCGGGGCCAACCATGCCAGGTGCCAGGCTATAGCGTTCGCACTTTTAGCCCGGAACTGTGTGTAGAAAGCATTCAAATCGTCCGCCCGGTGCAGCATCAGCACTCTCGATTGACGGCCGCTTGCCCTTGTAATCCGTAGTGTCTCTTAACCCGTGCCGTGCCACGCACCTTGTGTGTCACTCTGCTGGAACCGAGCTCCCACTTTGTCCTTACAGCGCTGTTTCTGTGTCCTCTGTAGCCCGGTGACTGTGCCAAACAGACATTGCTGTAATATTTTCTGCACTAACAACAAAATGAACGGCAGCAGCGGGCCAGATGATGACACAGGAATGCCCTTGGACGTGGAGAGGAGAAGCTCTGAAACTATCATTTGTGTCGAAAAACAGTTGCAGTTCCGCAAGCAATTTGTTCCGTCATCTTTTTGTTTAATCACTTTGAACATGGCGTCCCTATTTTGGGCAAAATTTCCAAAATAATTCTAATTTATTTCCCAACAATTCCCCAAATGTTTTTTAATTATTATTGTTAGATCTTGTAGATCTGCTATTTTTGGTATTCTTCGTATGACAAAGTATGTATGGGCTTGAGTGGTTAACAGCTTATGCAGCTTATTCAGAAAACTAACAAATGGCCTAACAAAACAAAATGATAAATTATAAATTATATTTATATGATTATAAAAAAGGAACAGTCTACATTAGCTGAATCGTTAAGCAGAAAAGTACCATACGAAAGCAAAAGCAACTGTATTATTAATATCATATCAATATTAATGATATTAATATCATTCATATTAATATTACTGCTGCATGGTCACTGTTCTCTCTTGTAGACACATAGACAGTGAGGACTTTGTTGGCACTGTTTCTTAAAGGACCACTTCACCCATTTTCAACCTATCTTCATATAATTGGTCCTCACTAATGCTCGTTATAATATGGTACCAATTATGTCTACTGTCTCTGTGTCTCAGAGGACGGCTGTGGACAGTTCAGAAATCTGCCTCCCAGTGACATGATCGGTAGGCAGGTTTGGTCCTTTTATGAATGCGAGAACATTGGCTTCTATTATAGCATGCTAACTATCCAGGAATAGAAAGCCTTTATATTATCTTGGATTCCCAATCCTCTGAGACACAGAGTGAGTAGACACAAAGGGTACCATAGTATTATGATCATTAGTGAGGACCAGTTATGAATATAGGTTGAAATGGGTGAAGTGGTTCTTTAAGGTAATCTTTTATTGTTTCGTTTAAAAAAAAAAATCATTATTCTTGTTATTTGGGTAAGCAAAGTTAGAATTTGGTTGACAGACAGATAGACAGAAAAAAAAAGACAAGGCTTTGTTTGTTGCAATGCTGTGATGTGATCACTGCATTTACTTGTCATGTATCGTTCCCTGTTTGATGTTGGCCGCACTCTTTGTAAATCCATTCATTTTGCTGAATGTGGCAAAGGATGTGTGTTTTCACCTGCCCCTATACAAACAGACAGACAGACAGACAGACAGTCTTACTGTTGAGTAGATGAATCCCTCTCCATTCATGGCAGCATAGAGTCCAGCCTTCACTCCTTGGATGGCCACAACCCTCAAACCAACTGGAATCAGGTTAAAAAGAGCTGGGGGGGGGGGAGAGAGAGAGAGAGAGAGAGAGAGAGAGAGAGAGAGAGAGAGAGAGAGAGAGAGAGAGAGAGAGAGAGAGAGAGAGAGAGAGAGAGAGAGAGAGAGAGTTTTAAGTACTCCAGCAATAGTGGCAGGTCAAAGTTGAAAGATCACAGACAAACAACATTACTAATACCATTGTATTAAAACATAATGTTTTATAATTAGTGTTTTTAGTCATAAATGCCCACCCTGTACTGTAGTGTGTCTTCTGATCGGGGTGTTCCCCACGGTGTTTGTATTTATAAATATTCCTATATATTGGGTACACAGTCATCTGCACACCTCTGCTCTGACTACTGCTCGTTTTACTGTTGTTAAACATGCAGCTGTGTGTGTTGTACCAACACCATTGATTCTCACTCCCAACTTGGTCGACGTACCTTCCATACCGCTGAGGATGAGGAGGGATCACGTACCATTTTATTCCTGTTGGCATGCAACTTAACCCATTCAATCTGGGAACGCATCTGTGTCATTATAGATTTGAGCTATAACCATCCTTTCATACTTTGGCTATTCAAAAATAGCAGATCTACAAGCTCAAGCTACAAGCTTGACATGAAAAAGTTTGAGAACCACTGATATACGTTTTTCAGGAAACTGTTAGGATTTAGAAGACATTTGAAAAGATATGCACGAATGTTCACGATTTTACTAAAAATAGCAGATCTACAAGCTATTTTTGAAAAGCCAAAGAAATCTTAAAATGACACAGATACGTTCCCGGTCTTAATGGATTAAGTTTAGGTTCCCATTTGTTTTCAATGTTGAGTCTACAAGGTGTGTGTGTGTGTGTGTGTGTGTGTGTGTGTGTGTGTGTGTGTGTGTGTGTGTGTGTGTGTGTGTGTGTGTGTGTGTGTGTGTGTGTGTGTGTGTGTGTGTGTGTGTGTGTGTGTGTGTGTGTGAAGGTCAGTGCAGTAAATAAGACAGATGGAGAGGAGGAAGAGGATGGGAGAGGAGAAGAGATAATAGCAGAGAAGAAAGCAGAGGAATAAGATTAGTGTTGATAATCCTCATCTTCTCAGCCTTTACCAGGAAGGCTCTAACAGATAGAAGGAGGCAGACGCTCGTGTCAACAAACGCCGTTCATAAAGGCTGTAGACGAGCTGTAGGCGTCCAGCGGGAGGCGGCAAAACCCATTGACGCCACTTTGGGAGCACGGTTCTATTTTGGAGCATCGACGCAGGGCACAGACCACCACAACACATGGCATTCTGCCACTGATGACTACAAACTTGTATTGTGCTCTGTGTGCGTACTGTATGTTTGTGTTTTCACTTCTTTCTTTGCATGTAGCTGCTGACGTCAGCTGCTTTAAACACTTAACCTACATAACAACCTATTCTTTGTTGTATTATGTAAATTGCCTATTTTCGCTAAATGTTTGCCTATTTCTGCCAAATGGTCACCTATTTTCTATGTTCGCCTATCATGACATGCCCAGAGACAGACAGACTTCTCAGTTTTACTCTGTACACACATGTAATGATGAGACCTCCCGTAACCAGCATCTTTCTCTCTTTATAACCCAGTGGTTCTCAAACCTTTTCATGTGAAGGACCCCCAAATTGATATGCATTTGGCCGCGGACTCCCATGTGAAAGATGTGCCAGGGAACCGCAGAAGATTTATGTTTAAAAATGTTAAATTATAAAACATCTTCAAAACATTTTCGACATCCCCCCTAAAAATAATAATAACAATTGAATAGCCAGCATGGTTAAAATGATTGTGACTCTATATTAACTACTTACCCTGGGGGTCCTCTGACCTCACTGTTCTAACCCCTCCATACACAACTGTCCCTGTGTGTGTGTGTGTGTGTGTGTGTGTGTGTGTGTGTGTGTGTGTGTGTGTGTGTGTGTGTGTGTGTGTGTGTCTCTCTCTCTCTCTCTCTCTCTCTCTCTCTCTCTCTCTCTCTCTCTCTCTCTCTCTCTCTCTCTCTCTCTCTCTCTCTCTCTCTCTCTCTCTCTCTCTCTCTCTCTCTACCCCTCTTCTTCCTGCACCCAGTACCAAAACAGTGGTGATGACCTACAAGGCAATCAAGGGCATGCATGGTTGGCACCCTCGTACCTTCAGGACATGATGCAATCCGACAACCCTCCTCCCCGCTCAGTTTAGATTATCTAACACAGGGGAAGTCTGTTCAAATATTCCCTACAACACCCTGGCCAACGACCAGGGTGTCCACATGTCCTAGTCTCTTCTCCCTCCTGGCTAGCAAGCTGTGGAACAAACTCTTTCTTGAACTGCAGACTCACTCTCCATTTTTACACTGCAGTCTGGAAACTCACCTCTTCAGACTCCACCTCATTCACCCCCTGCTAGCACTCTTCTGTCCTTGTGTCCCTTCTTGTCACCTCGTTGATGGATGCTAATTTACTATGCAGATGTGCACACATGTTGGTTAATTGTGCAAGTTTTTCGATTTCAATTTGGATAGCATATTTAGTCTTATGCTATAGGTGTCATGTTTACCTGGTGTCGTAGTTTCTTTGAAGCCCTAAATTGTTCCCTTTGCAGTTTGCACTTTACCTATGCAACTATTTACCTTGTTGTTTATTGACAATTTACTCTGATCTTGCCTATCTGTAAGTCACTCTGGATAAAGGTGTCTGCTATATGACAAAATTGAATTGCATAATTCTCTCTCTCAATCAACGCCTCTTCTCTCTTGCACGCACGCACGCACGCACGCACGCACGCACGCACGCACGCACGCACGCACGCACGCACGCACGCACGCACGCACGCACGCACGCACGCACGCACGCACACACACACACACACACACACACACACACACACACACACACACACACACACACACACACACACACACACACACACACACACACACACACACACACATGCACACAACAGTGATGTTTGTGCACATACACTCATACACACGCACACAAAGCTATTTTAGCAGCACATGACAACCTTGAAAATCATAACTGAAACATAAAACCTCCTCAAGTCTCACATTCAAGGATCTGATGTTCCTAAAAAGAGGAAATCTGGTTTCCAATGAACCAGCAGGTCTGGGATCAGTGTCTTGCTCAAGGACACTTTGACAGACCAGCTCCGACAGGCATTTAACCTGCAAACCTAAGGGTACAGGACCAACTAGAGCTCTATTAAACCACACGCCCACCCTGACAAAAGACCAGTTTTACTTACAGTAAGTCTCTGGAGACAGACTGTTGTTGGTTTGTAGCCCCCACAATTTTCAAATGCTTCCGCCTAATACAGGCCTTCAACGTTTTTCAGGTCAAGGACCCCCGCTGAGAGAGAGAGAGATGAAGCAGGGACCCCCACTACATGTTGTATAAAATTGTGATGCACATTGCAGCATCAGTCTAAACAACATACAGTACTATCAAAATAATTATCTGTACACTGAAACTATACCAGGCAACTGAACCTACAGTAGCATCTGTCTAAATAACATGCTATCTAAATTACATTTTTAACCTTGCGATCAAGCAAAAAACAAGACTAAGTAACAAAAACATGAGATCTAAAGACAGGGTAAGAATACATGTCATCATAACTAGGTCAAGTGCTACGGGTGGAGTCTGAAGAGGTGAAGTCTCCCGATTATGGTGGAAGATTGGGAGTGAATCTGCAGTTCTGACTTCAATGGGGAGTTTGTTCCACATACTGTAGTTTGGGAGCCAGGTCACATAAATAACTCCGACTGGAAACCAAATCAGGAGAAGCCGATGTGTGCTATAAGCTTGCTGCTTAGCACAAATCAAAATACAAAAAAAATACATTTTGGACAGAAATAACAAACAGATGAAAGCTTCCTTCCTGTGTATAGACAGCATTACAGACTCTCTGTTAGCGTTCGAAGATTGTGTGGAAGAGCTGTCTGGCCAGAGAGCCTAGGGTTTTAATGAACGAACAGAGCGTTCAGAACGCTCTCGTGACAAAAACATTTCAAAAGTTTTAGTCGTGTTGTCAACTTTCTTCAGCATCTGGTGAGCATTATGAACCCTGGAGTTCAGTTCAGGAAATCCAGTTCATTACTTGATGTCAACCGAGGATATAGTACGCTTATTTTAGACCGGCTTTATACTTCGTCACACGAGGACGTCGCATGCTGAAAATAGCCGATCTACAAGCGCACAATGCATCGCACCGCGACGCATTGTGAGCTTGTAGATCGTCTGTTTTCAGCGTGCGACGTACACCGTTGTAGGACAGAGAATAAATTAAGCAAGTCTTTAATAGTTAAAGCCCTCTCCCCTGTGGGGAAGCTGCAACCCACTGGAAAAGTCTGATTGTTCTTTTATTTTTATGGCACGGCTCTTTGCAGGAGTCTTAGAGCTAGGGGCTATAACCATAGGCGCCGATCCCGTGGGTGGCCGGGAGCTCGAGCACCCACAGGAGACGTGATGAGCACCCACTCGGAATGTGCCGGTCGGACGGTTAGAATGCTTTTTAACGTGCACACTGCGCAGGATGCATGATGTAACCGGGCGGTCTGATACCGCACGTAATTCTGAACGGATTTATGTAATTTTCTCTCTGTAATCTGCAACGTGCGATTATGAATTCCTTGTGCCAGTTGTTTTATCATCAGCCAATAATCAAATTGTACAACTTGGAATGTACCCATAGCTCTCTCTCCGTCCCTGTCGCGCGCGCGAAGTCTCTCTCTCTCCGTCTTTCGAAGCCGTACCAGACAAAGAGAGCAAAGTTATCGCCTGTCCGAAAAGGAGTTTTTACTGTGTCGTCTCACAGTAAACAATCTGGCCTACTCATTAAGGGGCTAAAGGTTAGTGTGTGTGTCGCACAGCTGTTTGTGGTGCTGAACGCACACAGATATGTGTGAAGAGAACATGGTACATCTTTGCACCAGTGTGACGGTACGTCTTTGTACCAGAGGAACTTCCTTTCCAAAACACATTCATGTGGTCGTTGGGGAAAATATGCCAGTGAAAATATAATTTTACAAAATAATTTGTCTTTAACTGAAAAGTACAAACATAGTACGATTTAAACCACATAAATCCTATATTTAGTTGATCTGGGTTCCCCAGGGCTCTACAGTGGGTCTGCTCTTTTTTCCGCCAATTCTCTTCGCTGAAAAAGTGTGCCGCATTGTGAGACATTTTCGCTGAATGTTCGCCCCAAAATAGGGATGCTAGGGTTCTGAATAGAAAGTGTAATGGAGTTGAGAGTGAAGAGATGTTAAAGTGCCGAACAGAACACAACACAACACAAGAAAGCAGAATGGAACAGTACAGTATATTCTAAATCTAAGTATAGATTTTAGACTGCATAATATACATTTTGCATAGAGTCTAAATCCTGCCTCAGTCGACACATGTTTAATTAAATTATAATTATTAAAATACGAAATCTGTTAGAGTTGAAGCTGAGTGTAAATATGTAAATATATACTGATGACGATGCTGCTGTTAGCGCTGATAAATTCACAGAGCTATTTAAATCCCAACACCTCCTGTGTGTGTGTGTGTGTGTGTGTGTGTGTGTGTGTGTGTGTGTGTGTGTGTGTGTGTGTGTGTAGCTTGTAGATCAGTTAGGGTTAGGGTTATAAATGGCCAAACATTCATTTTTTTATGGCATTCATGA
>NC_139945.1:22794859-22807359 GCF_963454915.1 Gymnoscopelus microlampas | reverse complement strand
GAGCGTGTAGATCTGTCATTTTTGCTGAATGTTTGCTCCAGAATAGGGACACTAGGCAACAGAAGTTGCCCCCCAACAGTGGAAAGATGCCCAACATTGTGAACATTTATAAAAACAAAGGCCCCAAATCCATCTGCTCCCAGCAGTAGAGGTGGTGTCTCGTTTTGTTGGCCATTGCTGGAAGGGTCCCATGCAGCCAAAGTTGTACTCCGCAGGCTAAAAACTAACAATAGCCAAACGGGTCATACCAGAGTCACAATGTGGATTCCGAAAGAATCTGGACAGTCCAGCTCCAGGAGAATTGCCAAGAGCAGCACGAGGACTTATTCATAGCCTTCACAGACAGACCTCTCACAGGCATTTGACACAGTGGACCTGATGTGGTGTGTCCTGAAGAGATGTGGACGTCCACTCAAGTTTCTCACAATCCGGATGGTTTCATTCAGGAACGATGGTTCCGGGTGATAGTGAGCCATTCATTGTGCAGCAGAATGGAGTAAAGACGTGGCTGTGTGTTAGCTCCAGTCCTGTTCAGTATCTTCCTACTCTGTGTTTTTAGCCGCATGCTGAAAGCATAGCGGCTCTATATTCAGTCTGACTCTGACCCGACACATTTCCGACATGTATTAGACACTTTTTTTGCGTGATTGGCTGTCGTTTAAGCCAATGGGATACTTTCCCATACTCTGCACGGGCGCCCTCGTCCTCCCAAGCTATGGGACTAGACACGCCTCTCTCAGTGGATTCGTCTGAGCGCTAGCCGAATTTGGCTAATAGTTAGCTTGTATGCTTGTATGATGTTACTAACTGTTTTTAGCCAAACGCGGTAATGTCCACTCTCCATTAGTTCTCGACGCATGTTGCGTTATTAATCCCGTAATTTTCATGTATTGTACATCCCAAAATCAAATGTATTAACCATGTGAGAGAGAGTAAAAAAAAAAGCGATTCTGGGCGAGGTAAACAGAACACTCGCCCCAAAACACACTCACCCCCATTCATTTCGCGGACAGAGGCCGCCGGATTAGACCCGGGCGAGTGTGTTTGGGGACGAGCGTTCTTGTAATCCATTGCCGCATATGTAGCCATGGTTCACATTCATGTTTCAGGGCTACTGCCTACCGCATGATGCATCCATTTCAAGGGCCCTTTTAATACAAAAACCCACGGCAATTTCGGTCTACAGTACACCAGCCTTCAACAATAGTGTACATTCAGTGGTCAGGTTCGTTCAGAAATCAATTGAAGAACGCAGGAGCGAGTTTTCCATATATAGCAAGCCACGCGCGAGAACGTGCATACACGCAGTACACTACACATGTGTCGTTGTTAGGGTTGCCAACCGTCCCGTAAAATACGGAATCGTCCCGTAATTGAAAACTAAAAGACGCGTTCCGTATTGAACTGATACGGGACGCACTTTGTCCCGTATTTAAGGTCGGGGAATCAATTTGTTTTTTATTTGCATGACAGGGCGATTTACTGTATGAGCTGCCCTGTCTCTCTGCTGTGTGTGTGTTACTGGGAGAGTGGGAGCGCACTCGCAGTGAGTCAGTGTTGCCAAGTATAGTGAGAGAAATGAGCCAGGCGACCTACAAAAACAGGGCAAAAACAAGGAAAAAACAAGGCAGAATTTGTCCACAAGTTGCAGGAAATAAGCAGACTTGGCACCGCTGGCTATAATGCCATTGTCTGGGAGTGTGCTCAGCAGCTCATTGGCTCATTACTCAAAACACGACCAATGACGATAGCGCTTTCACGTTGCTAAGATACCTTCTGTGCGAGCCGGAGCTGTGCCTTGTAGACAGCGTCAGTGGAGATGTTTGGAGCAAAGCAAACTGTAAACTTTTTAAAGTAGCCTATGTCGGCGTATGTTTTCTGTGGTCCATGGTGGACTGGCTGACATCAGACAAACAGCATGCCTCAGGAGAACAACATACCAAAAATATAAGAACCCAAGCACAAGTGTCACAGTTCTTCATGAATGAAACATCTCCTGAGATCGATTCTGTATGGGATATTACATATTATTTATCTATCTATCTATCTAGTATTTCTATTTACCTGCCCTGGCAGCCTACATATTGGCTGCTGATGTGGGCATAGTCTAGGCTATTTCAGTAGACTAATATGGTTGATTGTTTATTAATGTTGTGTTTTTAAAGTCTAATAAATAAACATGTATTTAATATATATTAATCAATATAATTAAATAGTGTGCCCGTTTAAAGAATAACTCTTATATATATTAATCAATATCATTAAGACTCGCTCGAGAGAGGCAGAGAAATGCAGACGATGCATCTCATTGCACAGAGGTGCGTGAGCAAGATAAGGATTTAACTTCATTTTAATCAGCACAGTGTAAGCACAGTGTAAGTTAATGTCCGCTGCCGTCAGCGCCATCTTCATAATAGATAAATATATATTCAGAACAGAATAATAATATTAAAAATATTTAATAAAACAAAAAATCGAAAATCTTCTTTTCTTTTTTTTTCGGGTTTTGGGCCTAACATGATGGCAATAGTCAATAGGTTCGGGCCGAGCCCCGGGCCGGCCCAGTCGGGCCCAGTTAGGGCCGAGCCTTCATTTTCAGGCCCGTTGAGAACTCTATAAATGATTAGTAGCCTTAAAGCTACTATTTGAATACTATTATTATTTTGCCTATACTGTGTGGCTCGCTGTGCATCACTCTGATTGCATCTTTCATTCATTCTGCAACGTGTTAATTGTCCATCACCTGACAACCATTAGCTGTCTTTTGTCATCTTCATTTCTTTATAGTTAAATGTTGTGTTGTTGACAAGATTGGGGCCAAAAAAGCCTGGCGCATGCGGCTTTATTATGACTTGTCATTCTTGTTTCCCTATATTGTCCATGTCTAACAAAAACAAACTTTTCAGTATAACCCGTATTGCCTCTAAGATTATTGGACTTCCCATACCCACACTTTCAGATATGAATAATAAGGCCATCACACGTTTAGCACTCACAATAGAAAATGACACTGATCATCCCTTACATTGTCACTTCGAACTCATGCCATCTGGACAAAGATACAGAACTTTGAAATGGGAAAAAGATGTTTGTTTTAGTAGGAGTTTTGTCCCTTCAGACATTACGGCATTAAACACACTGCCTCGTTGAGAGGGTGGTTTTAGTGTATTTTGGGGAATTCATGTAGTGTCTTGATGTTATATTGTTATGTGCTATGTTGTTCTGTGCTATATGGTTATGTGTTTTTCTGTTGGAACAGACTTTGAAGATGAATATCCCTGAGGGGACAATAAAGACAATTTTTATCAACTACACTGTTATGCAGGAGGATGGAGAAGCAGGCTGGAGTCACAATTGACTAAAATCATTTGGTTGTCTAAGGTTTTCCAGAACAGCGTCTTCAGTCTCCCAGGCCAATCTGTTTGTTAACATAGCAGTATGCATTTCCACATTGCTGTATGGATTTGAGGCATGGACCATCTACTGTACAGCTGTCATCTCAGAAGGCATGTGGAGGCCTTCCATCATGTGAGATGCCTCTAGAAGAAGATCCTCAGAATCACTTGGGAGCACAGAATGCCACATGCAGAGGTGCTGGGATGGGCAGCATGGGGTCTACCGGCCTGGACCGCTGGCGTAGCGGTCCAGGCCGTGTCACTCCCCATCTCTTTCCCCATTTCCTGTCAGCCTACTGTCCTGTCAAATAAAGGCATAAAAGCCCCAAAAAATATATTTAAAAAAAGCATGGGGTCTACCCCGAACCAAAATCAACTCAGGTGGCCTGAGCATCATATTCGCTTGCCCAACCACAGACATCTGCGCAAAGCCGTCTACAGCCAGCTACACCTTGGTTAATGCAAAGCTGGTGGGCATAAGAAGCAGTTCTCTGACCAAATGAAGACCACACTGGGAGGTAAACTCACTTTTCCCATATAAAGGAGATGGTATTCACTGCTGCCACTTTTCCACTTTTCTACTTACATATAGTGTCTTATATGGTATTTTGGTGTTATGTTTATGCTATGTTGATTAATTGAATACATACTGTAGAACCACAATGGAAACAAGTCCCCGGGACTTTTTTGTGTTATCCTTTTATCCCAAATGTGTGACTGTACCTTGTGCTGTTTACATTTCTGTCAAATAAATAATCAATCAATCAATCAATCAATCAATCAATCAATCAATCAATCAATCAGGAGATGCCACTGGATCTTGCTTCCTACCGCACCCTCTGGTGCTCTCACTCCTCACAGGGAGTGGATTATTCACCTTATTCCTGTCCCTTCTCCAGGGCGGTACCATTGCCCCTTTCTGCTGCTTCATTCAATATCTTGTCACTTAACTAGCCCAAAACAAGCAATTAGGCTAAGTTTTACCACTTGGCTATTTGAAAATACCAGATCTACTGTACAAGCTCACAACGTGTCACATCACGTCAACACACGTTGTGAGCTTGTAGATCTGCTATTTTTTTTAGATATTGGGGGGAAAAGTTACAAAAAAATGAATATATCTTGTATGGGGGTCCCTGGCACAAATACATTAATCTGGGGGTCCTTGCCATGAAAAAATGTGGGAAACACTGGTTTAAAAATATTAGGAAGAAAGCCCAAACAAGCAACATTGGTAAACAGGAAACCCCTTGATATAGGACTCCTCACCCCCTATACTCCTCACCCCCTATACCCCTGGCCACGCCCACGTTGGGCGTGGCCAGGAATAAGGTGAATATGGAAAACCAGCACACACAATATCGTGTAGCAAAGCGTGCAAAGACGCAAGCTTGCAAAGATTCTCCTCAGGCCGTCAAAAAGCCTAAACAGAACTCTACCCTGGACTGCTTTCCCCACATAACCATGGTACACAAGTGTGTCATGGAAGAATGGTTTTCAAAGTGGGGTCCAGGGACTCACAGGTGTCCTTGAGGGGATTCCAGATGGTCCCGATCAAAATGAGCAGTGTATATATAATAATTCCATTTATTATTACAACAGAAGCTGAGTTGTTTCAATATCACCACTGTTAATCTATTTCTCTCTTGAATGTAAACCAAACCAAAACCAGAGTCCATGACCCTATAGTGAAAGTCATTTCCTTTGTCGTAACCATGGCTGACCCTCTCGGCACTGGTCCCATGTAACCATGGCAACTCCTGTGTGCTGCAGCGCTGGTTCAGCTGTAACTATGGTAACAACTATCGTAGAACAGTGTTCCCATGTCAGCCAATTAAGTGGAGTGGTGTTGAGGATATCAAACATGATGACATAATTACTTAAACTCAGTGTAAATGCATGACAGGATTGGGCCTCAGAAACAGGGGCGTGAATTTCTTTCCAGACTCATAAGCAGGGGTTCTCTAAGATAATAGTAAATGGTAAAATGGTGCATTTATGTAATAATAATAATAATAATAATAATAATAATAATAATAATAATAATAATAATAGAATAATAATAATAAATGTTATTTGTATAGCACCTTTCATGACATCAAATGCAGACCAAAGTGCTTTACATAAAAAAGAGAAAAGAAAAATATCACAATATTAAACCAGATTAAAAACAATAAGATCACAAACATGATCAAGAACAAATTAAAAGGAGGAAACAATACAAGAAAATAGCAAGAACAAAACATCACTACATGACTTTAGAAGGATTCCAGAACCACACAGACTACCTGTCACCTACAGTATTTAGGTACACACTTCAATGAGGAACCACACAGACTCTAGTAAAAAAGTGGGTCTTGAGCTTGCTTTTAAAGTTATCTGTGGTCGTTGCCTGTCTTATATGTAATGGGAGCTTGTTCCAGGCCGTTGGCCCATAAAAGCAGAAAGCTGCTTCGCCATGTTTTTTATAATTCATTTTTGGCACCTCGAGGAGGCCAGCACTAGATGACCTAAGGAGATGCGTTGGAACATATTTGGGTAGGCAATCCGAAAGGTAGGAAGGTGCTAAACAATTAAGTGCCTCAAAAACGATTAAAATAATTTTAAAATCAATCCTAACAGTTACCGGGAGCCATTGTAAAGATGATAAAACTGGAGTGACATGTTCTCTCATCTTGGTTTTTGTTAAAATTTTGGCTGCCACATTCTGAACAAGTTGTAGTCTGTCAGTGCTTTTCTTAGGAAGACCATGCAAGGCACCAACCTGCTCATCAGGAGCAATTAGGGGTTCAGCGTCTTGCTCAAGGACACTTCGATACCAACTCTGGGGGAGCCCGGGATCGAACTGGGAACCTTCCGGTTCCCAAGCGGCCGCTCTACCGCTCACATATAAAACAATATTTAAAAGTGCAGTAAGTGATTTTGTTTTGTTAAAATAAGTGTTAAATAGTTCTATATTCTGATAGCAATCCTTGCTATAGAGTGTTTGTTTCACTAACAGGGCTCTCCCTGTCTCTCCAACGTTTTAGTAAACAGAAAATGCATTTTCA
Source organism: Gymnoscopelus microlampas (assembly GCF_963454915.1). Lineage (NCBI taxonomy): Eukaryota > Metazoa > Chordata > Actinopteri > Myctophiformes > Myctophidae > Gymnoscopelus > Gymnoscopelus microlampas. The sequence continues at coordinate 22,800,914 of NC_139945.1, read as the reverse complement.
AAGGTCGGGATACCAATTTTATCCAATCAGGAAAGAGAACTCATACAGGATACCATGGATAAATAAGTGAAATTGGAAGTGAGCGATGACACAAAGAAACGAGCAGACAGCATTGGAACGGGAAAGCTATAACATTTAAGCTGATAAATAGGTACTCTCTCCCGATTGGATGAAATTGGCAACCCACCTGAAAACGTTTTTTCAGTTTTTTAAAGAGCTGGAGAGTCGAGGAGACCCCTGTTACTGAACAAGCACTCTATAGCAATGATTACTATCAGAATATAGTGCTTTAACCTTTTTTTTTTCTTTTTTTTTTTTTTTCTTATAATTTTTATCCCACGATTTTGTAACCCATATTTTTTCACGCAGTGCCAATTGCCTATGTAATCCTGGGCGCTACTCTCCCTCTGCCAGCCTAGGGAGAGCCCAAGCTGAAGCTCATGCCTCCTTCAATGCATGAGGAGCAAGCAGGCCGCTTCTTATCACCCGACAGGGGGGAGGTTCCCTGGTTTAGACGTAGCGCGTGGAAGGAACATGTTATTCCAACCAGTTCCTTTCCCCTCCATCAGGCGCCCTGGCTGACCAGGGGGAGGCAGTATAGTGACCAGGATTACTGCATGTTTTTGTGAGGGTATTAACTACCCTGGGAGACACGGGGAGAACATGCAAACTCCACACAGAAAGGCCCTTTCACCAACCCCACCTTGGGTATGGGCACTGATGACGCGGAGGAGAGAACACGCTTTAACCTTGCTTTAACCTTTTAACAAGAAACTTTTCATTTTAATCAAAGAATATCACTTACCCCACCCCCCACCCCGCCCCGCCCTTTAACCACTTAAACCCCAGCATCCATTTTGGGGAGAAAGCTTTCGCAGGAAAATAGCCGATCGAAAAGCCTACAACGCATCGCAATGCAACGCCTTGTAAGCTTGATGATCGGTTATTTTCCTGCGAAAACTTTCCCCACAACAACAGAAAACAGGAAAGACATTAGCATAGAGCCCTGAGGGACAATATTTTCTCTAGAAAAAGGATGGGCTTTAACACCAGAAGGCATTGGGTGTATGGAATGTACACCAGATGATGTGAAACAACATGTCAGACATCGGGCGACGCAGGGTATTGTATTCCCACACTCACATCAGGACAACAGGATTTACTTCAACTTCATATTACTTCATTCTCTTCTCAGAACTTCATTTGCGCTGTGGATATCAACCAATGTTAACTCTTTGAACATGCCTTATCTCCTCTTAAGATTTTTAAGATCTTAAGATTAAGAAGAATGCTTTACGGCAAAAACAAGGCACATTCAACTGGCCACAGCTGGGCAACGGATTACTGCGAGCGGATAAAAAAAAAATCGGGACTCCCAAGATCCCCGTGCATGTACTGAGGCGATCTTCATGAGGACGGCGGTCCAGATAATATTCCATGATTTTCTTAAAGGTACAGTAAAATCGCTTGTTTTCGCTGGCAGTGGGGTGACACTATACACTATATACTCTGGCAGTTAAAGAGTTAATCTGTAGATTTAAATACAAGCACTATTCATATGCTATTTTCCAGTTATCCTGAATAAATAAGGCTATAATAAAACTATCACCTGTCAGTCATCGTTGCTCAAGGTCGGATATCGGGGGTGTGGATGTTAATCTATATAACAGATTAACTGTCCATTCTAAAAGTATTTTCTCATATATTTTCTCTAAACCCAATATATAGTACATATTATTCAATAAATGCATACATTCCAGTTGCCAGCAGTCTCTCGAAACGTCCAATCAATCCCAAATTTGAATCACATGTCGAGGGTGGTTTACTCAACGAATCCCAAAAGCATTTCCACTTTGATTCATAGGAGGCGCCACAAATGCGCAAAATGTAACCGTTTGATGCAAAAACATGATTTTTGGGGGGATCAGTTCTCTCAAAAAGAAATGCAAGTGATCTCAGGAGTGACATGACGATGTCATTGGCCCGCTACATGGGCCTGTTTCTTTAGTGGGAGGGGCCTATTTCCTCAAATCAAAACGGCACGTGTCACGAGCGCGGGATCCGATCGGCACCGTATTTGAATCGCACGTCGCGCGGCCTCCGACGGTATTCCTCCAGGCGTATTCCTCGAGTCCCGCCGGCCGCGACCCGCGACCGGCGTCGGCGCAACCACACTTTGCAATTTCCCAGAATTGCGACGCGTCTAGTTAAAGTTGCTATAGACAACATTCAGCCAATAGATGTCAGACTCCCCTCCATATCACAACACTGCCATACGGTTCCTGTTTCCCTGAGTCACGTCTTTAAGGCAGCACTCATGCAGTTTGCAGCATTCTAACACAGCGGATACCTCCCGTAAATGAAGTCCATGATCACAACACCAGAGGCAGCTCCACGGATCAAGTTCAACCCAGATTTGGCTCAACAAAGGGAATGAACTCGTTCTCATGTTATTCAACAAAAATGTGGAATGCCCTACCAAAAGGAGTAAAGTATTGTAAAACCCTACTCACTTTCAGAACTGCCCTAAAGAAACACCTTCAGGACGCTGCAATTCCAAATTGTCCCCTGTCAAAGTCTTAACCTAACCCCATAGCATCATTTTGGACCTAACAAAATAATTTTAATTATTATTTCATGCAATTTTATTCCGGCACCTCTTTAAAAGTTATGTTAAAAGTATTATTTAATATTTTAGAATTTGTGTACATAAACATGTTATTAATATCACCTTTAAATAAAGGTGATATTAATAACATAATAATAATGCGTTCCTGCTGCGTTCTTGTCAGCCGGCCAATCAAGCAGAAGGACAATGATGTAGGCCTCTGTTGGCCAATCAGAAAACGGGGTCAGTTACTTTAATTACCATCATGTATTTGTAGCACAGTACCTGACACACACACACACACACACACACACACACTGTGAGAGAGAGAGAGAGAGAGAGAGAGAGAGAGAGAGAGAGAGAGAGCAGGAAGCAGAGGAGGAGGTGATGAGAGGAGGTCAGTGTGATCTGTAATCTCTGTCTGATGTTATAGACCAGTGGTTCTCAAGGTGACCCCCAGGGTACCTCATACCTGTCCAACTACTTCACAAAAGTGAGTGACACCCACAGCCACAGCACTAGAGGGAGCAATCATGATCTGGTACCACCCAAATGTCTGCTTATTGTAAGCGTTTTTTTGGCACTTGTTTTGGGCTTGTTTTCATAGACCTGGCTGCTTATTTCTCTCGCAAAATCTGGCAACACTGACTGCGGTCCACTGTGTTGTTGTTTGGACTTTAAAGGACCCCTTGCCGGCTAAGCAACGTGCAGTAGGCGGCTAATTTGTGCCTGATGGAAAATTATGTGATATTAAAATACTACAAACACACACACGTGACACACCGTGATTTTGTGCTTTTAAAAAGTGGTGTAGCGCTGGTGTAGCGCCCAGGATCACTTAGGAAATTGGCACTGGGTGAAAAAAATGGGTTACAAAAATCGCAGGATAATTTTTTGGGAGAAAAAAATATATAGTTTAACCAATTTTCAAACTATTTGAAAATAGCCAAAGTTGTGTTTGCTATTTATACTCCTTCCGTTGTGTTTGCTGCTAATATTCAAAACATAACATTTAGCTTTCAAACAGCTCCTAGCCACAACTCAGAGAAAGGCCATTTTATATGCATCCACTCCAGCCTGGTCCCATGTCCCACTAATCTCCATAAAAAAAAGATGTACGTGATATTTCATCCATAACACATTCAAACCACATCCATTATTCAGTCATCTGGGTGTCCATCAAAGTTGGGATAACGTTGGTTTTAATTTAATTGAACGCAACTATTGACTTATTAGCTCTATTCTCAGTCCTCTAGTACAGTATGTACCTCCTGCTTCTTCTCCGAAAATAGGCAATCGCCTATTTTTGCTGAATGTTCGCTCCAGAATAGGGACGTCTATAGGGTTCATGTGGTTAATCAAACATTATTCATTCATGTATTGGCTGTGGAATCATTTATTTATTGACCATTAGGTAGTATAAATCCTGTGTACTTGCCGCCTGCCTGACTGCCTAGCAGGTGCATGTGATGTCTTATGATGTTCTGACAATCTGAATATAGAACCAAGATGCCACTTCATGCTGGCCTGGTATTTATTGTTACGACTACAGCTTGTGACTATGACCCTAACCCTTAGCCATATTGTAGGGGGGGGGATGAAGCGAACATTTTTAACTCTTTAATCTTTGCTTCTGGGGGTCAAGAACAATATTTTGAGATGTGGGTCCACGGCCAAATACATATAATGTTGGGGGTCCTTGACATGAAAAAGTTTGAGAACCACTTATATAGCAACATACGTTTTTCAGAAAACTGTTAAATGTAATAATAATAATAATAATAATAATAATAATAATAATAATAATAATAAACTTTATTTATATAGCACCTTTCATGACATAAATGCAGCTCAAAGTGCTTTACAGGGAGAGAGAAAAAGAATAAAAGATTTAGTAGACATTTGTAGAATCAGCCTTAATTGGTTAATGGTGCTACGAGCTAGGGATATTTCCACGAAAAAAAGGTACTATGTACCTCTGGTTTGAGCTGCAGATTGGCGTGATTTTCATCACCTCAGAAATAAGTGCCTTTGCTATGATTTCGAAAGGCCAAATCAGTATATTTCCAGATTAGAGGAAATCCTGCTAAATTGGTCAAAATCATTATCACAATGTCACACCTCATCTTGACATAATTATGCGATTATTAACACCTCTTCCACAGTCTCTCAGACAAGAGTAAACTGTGTGATGTTTTTAATGAGCTCTGTGTTGCTGCAGGCCATCTCTTTGAGAACTCACTGTATATCACCATGTGATCCTGTGTATTACAATAAACCTACTACGGTACTTCTCATAGATTCTCATGGTAACACTTTACCTGAGGGGGCAAATTCATACACCTACGATGTAAATATTATTATCATTATCTCACACAATTGTGATCAGGCGGTTATGTAATAATTGTGACCAGTGGTGGAAAGTAACTAAGTACATTTACTCAAGTATTGTACTTAGTACAATGTTGAGGTATTTCTTTAGGTAATCCACTACATCTTAGAGGCAAATATTGTACTTTTTACTCCACTACAATTATTTGAAAACTTTAGTTATAGTTACTTCTTAGATTTGGATTTATTACAATTATTATTTCAAAACATACCTGATTAACCACTTCAGCCATATATACAATTCGGCTATTTGAAAATGGACGATCTACAATCTACTTGTTGATCAGCTTGTTGATCAGCTATTTTCAAAGGATTTTTATATATTTGAAAACTTGTGAAATGGGACATTAATTCTGCATAATGAGTACTTTAACTTTCGGTACTTTTAATATATTTTGGGGCCAATACTTTTGTACTTTTACTCGAGTCAATTTTGAATACTGGACATTCACTTGTAACAGAGTGTTTCTATTGTGCTATACTTTTTGTTAAGGAAAAAATGTGAGTACATCTTCCACCACTGATTGCCTATGTGCACATACTTGTATGAGTGCGTGTGGCCAAAGAAGTTCATGGAGGTAGAATCTTGAACAGTGCTAGTATTCTCACTGTCATGACAGTATGACATACTGTGTCCTCTGATCACGCACTTTGTCTATTGATTGGGAAAACACACCGCTAATCCACAAGCACGCATGCAAGCACGCACGCACACACGTGCGCGTACACACACACAAACACACACACACACACACACGCGCGCACGCACACACACACACACACACACAGGGACAGTCCCAGGCTCCATTTCAGGACAGTGAGAACAGGAAACACATCGCAGCACCCTGGGAATCAATGTCACCCACTAGGTGTGTGTGTGTGTGTGTGTGTGTGTGTGTGTGTGTGTGTGTGTGTGTGTGTGTGTGTGTGTGTGTGTGTGTGTGTGTGTGTGTGTGTGTGTGTGTGTGTGTGTGCCCGTGTCTCTAAGATAATCATCAATCAGTCAATCAGTCAGTCAGTAAGACAGACAAACAGAAAGACAGACAGTCAGTGAGT